>NW_007732951.1:81278-89646 GCF_000696425.1 Galeopterus variegatus | reverse complement strand
TTTTTTTTTACAACCGTTTTTCTGTAATTATGGTCAGAGCTACAGTGAAATACAACTCTCCTGAGAATGTGGCATTGGCAGTCATGAAGATTTTGTCCAGAAAGTTTACTTAGACATAGGCAGTGTAGTAATTTGAAATTAGTTTCAAATGTCATATATCAAAAGAAATGAGTTAGCATGTTAAAATAACAATGCCTATATTTAAGTGCTCTGATTAATATTTTCTCACTCTTTTCAGGGGGAATATTTCTTGTTATATCAACACAGCAAGCTTTGAAATATTCTATATCTTGGAAAATTTCTATTTCATTTATTTTCCAGTAGTCCCACTGAAAGAAGCCATTAGTTGTACAGAAAACTCTCTTTGCCTTGACAGAACATGACCATCATTGATATCTGTGATATTATGCATGAAGGATAGACATCTGCTGAATACGACACAGTGGTGTATACACCAAAAATATATTGAAAAATCTTGTAAAACTTAGATTCAGAACTACCATAGGACTTTGAACAAGTGGACCCACAAGAACAGGATCTTTGTTCACTTTGTCTTTGAATCTCTATAGAGATTACTGGCTTGTAGTAGAAACTCCAAAAAATGGTTGTTAAATAATTGAATGACCCATATTATTCAGTTTGCTTAATAAAATGCTAGGTGCAAGTAGGGAATTTATAAATTTAATCAACCTATCAGCAAAGGTTTTTACAGTATTTACTATATGTTAAGCACTAATGGTAAAACATCTTTGATGAATAGGGCTAATGTTCTCATTTCAGTTCCTTTAAGTGAATGAACTAGGTGTAAATTCAGAATAGGAACAAAGAATAGAGTTACAGGACAAAACCAAGCCTAAGAAAAGAAACATAATATTAAAACATCAGAAAGAATATAAATCGGGGTCATTTCTTGAAGTACCTGAAGAGAAACTATGGTGATAAGAAAACCAGAAACTTTGTATATTCTGGTTTCAGACCACAACATAAAATCATCAGTTAAGGCAAAGAGAAAAACCACTACCATGAACTGTTTTCTTAAGTAGATAGGTGGAGGTTGCTTTGGTTTTAAGAGTTTCTGTTTGAAAATATTATAGTAAAATAAACAGTTGAATGAGCATTTCTAAGAACCCAGAATAAACAAATTTCACTGAAAATTATCTAGAAACATTTTTTTCCAATATTTCTATTTTCAGTTGGCAAAAAACTCTCAGTCATATATGTTTTTTAAAAATTAACAGCTTTATGAGGTATAGTAGGCATACAATAAACAATTTAAAGTTTACAATTTGATAAATTTGAAATATAAACACATTTGAAACAATCACTACACTGGAGAGACTCAATCTATTCTTTAACTCCTCAAAATTTCCTCTTTAATTTTTTAAAATCTATCTCCTCTTTCATCTCTCCTTATTCTCTTCACCAGGCAACTAACTACTTATGATAGATTTAATTGCTCTTTCCTGGAATTTTAAGTAATGGAATCAAAGAGTTTGAACTCTTTTGTAAAACTTTTCCATTCTGCATGATTATTTGAGTATTACTAATGTTGTTATATGTGTCAATAGTTCACCTTCTTTTTATTGCTTAGTAGCATTCCATCATATCAATATATCACAATTTGTTTATCTATTTCTCCATTGACAGAAATTTGAGTTGATTTTAGTTTTGGGCTATTACACATACAGTTCTGGTAAACATTTATTTACAAGTCTTTGTATAAACATTTGCTTTCTTTTTTTCTGGCAAATACCTAAGAATAAAATGACTGAATCATATGGTAAGTACATGTTTAATATTTTAAGAAAATATTAAGTTGTTTTTCAAAGTGGTTGTACAATTTCATCTTTAAACCAGCCAGGTATGGGACTGCCAGTTCCTCCACTCACTCACCAGTGTCTGATATGGTCAGCTTTGTTTTTCTTTCATTTAGTTTATTTTTAGCTTTACTTATTCTAATAGCTGTGCAATGGTATCTCATTGTAGATTTAATTTACATTTTCCATATAACTGGTAATACTGAACTCTTTTCATATGCTTATGTGTTATTCATATATCTTCTTTGATAAAGTTTCTTTTCAACTCTTTTGTCTATTTTTAAAATTTGGTTGGTCGTTTTCATGATATAGAGTTTTCAGTGCTCTTCATATTTTTCTAAATATAAGTACTATATTAGGGACATAATTTGCAAATATTTTTTTCTTAATCTGTGGAGAGACTTTTTTTTCTTAATAGTATCATTTGAAAAACTGAAGTTTTTAATTTTAATAATTCCCAATTTATCAATTCATTACAGATTGAGTTATTGGTGTTGTATCTAAGAATTCTTTGTTAATCCCAAATCACAAATATTTTCTTCTATTTTTTACTAGAAAGTTTTTAGTTTGGGCTTTTACACTTAATTCTATGATCTATTTTATTTAATGTTTGTATATAGTGAGGTATTCTTCAAAGTTCATTGTTCTGTGATGAATATTTAGTTGTTTCAGTACTATTTAATGAGAAGATGTCCTTTCTCCCCTGAATTGTCTTTACGACTTTGTCAAAATTAAGTTTCCATATGTGTGTGAATCTAATGCTGGACTGTATTCTGTCCCATTCATCTATTTGTTTATCTTTATACCAGTATCACACTGATTGATTACATTAGCTTTACCATAAGTCTTGAAATAAAGTCAATTAATCCTAGTCTTCCAACCTAGTTTTTCTTTTCAACTTATTTTTGCTGTTTTATATCCTTTATATTTCTGTGTGAATTCCTGATTACATTAGCTTTACCATAAGTCTTGAAATAAAGTCAATTAATCCTAGTCTTCCAGCCTAGTTTTTCTTTTCAACTTATTTTTGCTGTTTTATATCCTTTATATTTCTGTGTGAATTCTGGACTAAAGTTGAAAATTTCTATGAAAAAAAACTTGCTGTGATTTTTATTGGATTGCATTGAATTTATAGATAAATTTCTGCAGAATCAACAGCAATATACTTGCTGTGATTTTTATTGGATTGCATTGAATTTATAGATAAATTTATGCAGAATCAACAGCAATATTGAGTCTTCTGAAACATGAATAATGTATATCACTTCACTCACTTAGATCTTCTTTATCTCAGCAATGTTTTGTAATTTTCAGTGCACAAGACTTTCACTTTTTTTGTCAGATTTACCCCCAAATAAATGCAACTTTAGTTATTTTAATTTATGATTGCTCATTGCTAGTACACTTGTATAGAAATACAATAGATTTTGTATAGCAATTTCATGTCTTGTAGCCTCACCACACTTATTTGTTAGTTCTAGTAGCTTATTTTTTAGATTTCATTGAATTATATATGTGGGCAATAATGTTATCTGAGAATAAAGACAATTTCACTGCCTCCTTTCCAATCTGGATGTGCTTTATTTAGTTTTCATGCCTGATTGCACTGGCCAGAAATTCCAGTACAATACTGAATAGTAGTTGTGTGAGCAGTGATATCCTTGTTGCATTCCAGTCTTGTGATGTTATTTTTTAGGAATACTTTATCAGTGTAAGGAAGTTCCCTTTTATTTTTAGTTTCCTGAGCTAGGAAATCAGAAATGTATGTTGCACTTTTTTTTAATGCTTTTTATGAATTGCTTGAGATAATCACTAAATAGGAAAAAAATAAATAAATAAAGCCATCTCTTGTATTACAGATCCTGAAGAACAAGAGCATCTGGGACCAGGGGATAACAGAAACAGTATTAGAAGAAATAGTGGCTAAAAAATTTCCAATTTTTATTTTTAAAAGTCAGTGAAACAACAGATCCATGATGATCAACAAAACTGAAGCACAAGAAACATAAGGAAAAAATCGCTAAGTGCATTGTAATCCTATTGGTTAAAATCACTAATAAAAATAAAACATTAAAAGCAGTAAAATAAAAAGAACACATTTACATAAAGAAGAAGAAAAATATGGATGAAATTATATGTCTTATTGAAAATAATGTAAGCAAAGTGACTATGAACAATATAACTGAAGCAGTGAATAGAAAAAAAAGTCAACCTTGAATTTTATACACATTGAAAATCTTTGAAAAAGTATGAGAAATAGAGCTCTTTCAACATACAAAAAACTGAAAAAAAATCAGCACTGGCAGACCCACCCTACAAGAAATATTAAAGGAAATCTTTTGTACAGAAGAAGATGATACCAGATTGAAATATTGAATAAATTAACAAATTTACTATTCATAATTAATTACCATTTGTTATTATTTTTTTGTCCTTTTTGAGACAGGCCGCACCGCGCTCAGCCAGTGAGCGCACCAGTCATCCCTATACAGGATCTGAAACCGCGGCGGGAACGCTTCTGCGCTCCAAGCGCCGCACTCTCCTGAGTGCGCCACGGGATTGGCCCACCATTTGTTATTAATGAGGAGTTAATGGGAGTATTAATTACTGTTTAAAACCAGGTGTAGTGGGTTGAATTACGTCCCCCAAAACTCCCTGAAGGTTGAATTGTGTCCCCTGAGTTTTAGAAACTTAGCCCCGACTATGACTTTTAAGAAGGTGGAAAATCCTATTATGGTAACAAAAGGTGGAGCCTTGAAGAGGTGATTAGCTTGTAGAACTATGCCATAGTGAATGGATTAAGAATGGTGATCAGAGATGGGTTCTGAGGGCTTTCAAGGAATAGGAGAGTTTGTCTTGTCTCTTCTCTCTCTGCTCTCTCTGCTTCCACCACCTTGCAGTGTGAGACCCCTGAGTCACTGTTGCCACCACCAGATGGGCTTTGGACTTCCCAACCTCAGAAACTATAAGCAGTACATTTCATTTTCTTTATAAATCACCTAGTTTCAGGTATTTTGTTATGAGCAACACAAACGGATTAATACACCAGGTCAATGTTCTTTTTCTCAATTCATAACAATTTGCCTGAAAACATTTATTTGGTTGGTTACTGGCATAATACCAACAGTATTATAAGTTGCTCCAAGTTAGGTGACTAATTTAACATAGAACTAAATAAGCTAAATACAAGTTTAATTAAAATTAAATAAAATTAAAATTAGAGTAAAATTAGAACTCATGTTATCTTTGTATTTATACATAAATAATATCTTTATATTTAGACCACTATATTTGTTGTGATTTTTATATTACCTCCATGTTGCAAATGAACACTTTTGAGATATAACAAAAGTAAGCCAAAATATGGTAATCTGGTGACATTTGTGTTGCCAATTTTAAGCAACATGATGATGCATAGTTACTGAAAAACAAAATGAATCAACTTAAAAGCAACATAAACCATATTTCAAAAGAACTCAGATTAGTAGATTAATTTTTGAAGAGTATTTTTAACAGATTCTTTAACCAGAAACATTTTAAGTAATTTCAATGAACCAAATTTTCATACAGACCTGGTAAATAAAAACAGGAAAGGGCAAAATGCCAGTTTAGTCTGATATATTTTCCCCCTAAATCTTTAGCATTTTATTGAATTAAAACTACTACAAAGGTATTCAAAACTTTAATGGCATATATTTTATAAATAGGTTATTAATAACTTGCAGCAGATAAAACCACATGGCATATATTCAGAAATCAGATAACTAATATGAACATGTGCCTTGGAAATGGTTAAGTTGGTTTGAACCTTCGAGCAAGAGAAGAAAATTGAAGCCATTTCTGCTACCGAATTACATTATCTGGTCTAAAATACTAAAATATCTTTTAATATTTTGAAATGAATATTTTGAAAAAAATTGCAGTTATGCCATTTCCTGGCAGTATGCAATTGGAATAAAATACTGCCTTCCCTCCAGGCTGTAAGAGTCTGCTTTTCTTCTGTAACATGCACATGAATTTTATTAAACAGGAGAATTACTAATTTTTGAGTAGCTCCTTGAAGATTGAAAATACATTTGATGTCTTTAGAAGTTTAGAAAGTCTCTGTACTAATCATGGCTCTGTCTGATAAAGAAATCTTAGAGTTACAATACAAGAGAAACACATAGAATGCCTGGCCACACATCGTGACTTATTGTGGTGGTCAAGAAGCTGCACACAAAATTGTGACTCTCTAATTTCTACATTGGCAAGTAGTCCTGTCTAACATGGTAAAAATCTTTGTCATCATCAGATCTACAGCCTTCACTCATTCCCCTTTTAAGTTTTTTTAATTAATGTGATGAAAATAAAATATGGAGTTCTTCTCTATCACTTAGATAAACTGCTGGATTTGCAAAGAATTAATCTTGAAGCAATTGACAGAATTTTTATTGGAAAAAANGAAATCTTTTGTACAGAAGAAGATGATACCAGATTGAAATATTGAATAAATTAACAAATTTGCTATTCATAATTAATTACCATTTGTTATTATTTTTTTGTCCTTTTTGAGACAGGCCACACCGCGCTCAGCCAGTGAGCGCACCAGTCATCCCTATACAGGATCTGAAACCGCGGCGGGATCGCTTCTGCGCTCCCAGTGCCGCACTCTCCCGAGTGCGCCACGGGATTGGCCCACCATTTGTTATTAATGAGGATTTAATGGGAGTATTAATTACTGTTTAAAACCAGGTGTAGTGGGTTGAATTATGTCCCCCAAAACTCCCTGAAGGTTGAATTGTGTCCCCTGAGTTTTAGAAACTTAGCCCCGACTATGACTTTTAAGAGGGTGGAAAATCCTATTATGGTAACAAAAGGTGGAGCCTTGAAGAGGTGATTAGCTTGTAGGACTATGCCATAGTGAATGGATTAAGAATGGTGATCAGAGATGGGTTCTGAGGGCTTTCAAAGAATAGGAGAGTTTGTCTTGTCTCTTCTCTCTCTGCTCTCTCTGCTTCCACCACCTTGCAGTGTGAGACCCCTGGGTCACTGTTGCCACCACCAGATGGACTTTGGACTTCCCAGCCTCAGAAACTATAAGCAGTACATTTCATTTTCTTTATAAATCACCTAGTTTCAGGTATTTTGTTACGAGCAACACAAACGGATTAATACACCAGGTCAATGTTCTTTTTCTCAATTCATAACAATTTGCCTGAAAATATTTATTTGGTTGGTTACTGGCATAATACCAACAGTATTATAAGTTGCTCCAAGTTAGGCGACTAATTTAACATAGAACTAAATAAGCTAAATACAAGTTTAATTAAAATTAAATAAAATTAAAATTAGAGTAAAATTAGAACTCATGTTATCTTTATATTTATACATAAATAATATCTTTATATTTAGACCACTATATTTGTTGTGATTTTTATATTNAACTGCTGGATTTGCAAAGAATTAATCTTGAAGCAATTGACAGAATTTTTATTGGAAAAAAAAAAAACTTTCTTCTCATAGAAAATGAAATCTCCAAAGAAAAATTTGACAGAAAGGAAGGAAACTTTGCCTCTTGTGTAGATATTTAGGGCCATTCAAATGAAGACATTCTTTTTACTGGAAGCTCTTTGATCACAAACAGGTGTGTTGCTATGTATGTAATTTGTCAACATGCCCATCTAGAAATGGCAAATGAAGGCCACCAACCCCAGCAAGATATTCTTCTGAAGACTTGTTAACTTTACTGTAAATGAAAATCTGTGGACATCTTGAATCAATACATAATATTTGACAGAAATATTTGTTCTACTAACACTTAAAATGGGATGTGGATTATGGGTAACTTCCTTACTGAGGAGCAAACACTAGCAGAATTTGCCAAAATTAACTTTATTGACTTGTAAAAATAGGAAATTATAGACTGTGACTTGCATGGAAAGAGTTCATGGGTTACTTCTGTGGTGGGGACTGCTACTTTTCTGCTTAATACCAATTCTCATTTCTTAGATTATCTATAATATTGGAGGTAGAAATATGCACCACCCCCAATAAAAAGACTCCTCTTCCCAGATAAGAAATGAAGAATGAGTTGTAAGCAGAAATCATCAAACTCTTACTCCTTCCTCTTCACTTTTCTTCCTTGTTGGGAACATGTACCTGATGGCCAGTGCTCATACTTTCATCTTAATGCCATGACCAACTTGTTAAGGATAGTGAAGATGAAAAACAGAAGCATATGATGTTGATGATCTAAATAAGAAAGTAAACCTCTATTTTTATACAAGCAATGTTTACTTGTCTTGGGTCTCTATAACTAACTTTATATGTTAGTATTTCTAGCCCTGGGAACACTGATTCCATTTGGTAAAGTGTATTTTCTGGTTCAGTGTTTCAGCATGCTTGTGACCAAATGAGTGAGAAAGATCAAATAGATTGCAAAGATCACACATCAATTGCTATTACAGATTATACTCCATCTTTCTAATTTAAAACCTTATAAAAATAGCTTTGTTATTGAAATTCACTTTGCATTCAAACTGAAGTGTACCCTGTGGGCTTTTTTACAA
>NW_007732951.1:44844-80406 GCF_000696425.1 Galeopterus variegatus | reverse complement strand
CTTTGTTATTGAAATTCACTTTGCATTCAAACTGAAGTGTACCCTGTGGGCTTTTTTACAAGATTTTCCTCAATTTTTTTCCCTCAGAAATTGATTCTTCGTTTTTGTACTGAAACTTAAGAGTGAGAAAAATATGATTTTTTTTTTGCTGATGAGGTCAGGTTCCCTAAGAAGCGGACATTTCTGTGTGGAGGAGGTTGATTGGGGGTACTCTTGAGATCACCCCCTGTGGAGAGGAAGGGAGGAAACAAGATTGGTCAGAGAGAGAAGGTGAGCTATGATGCAGTCTTAATTGTATCCTCAGTTGATCTCACTTGGAGCTCCGATGTTGAGATGGAACTTCAGAGTGATCTGCAGTTGAGGCAAATGAGGCAGGTTTTTATTACCCTGATATTGATCAGTCTTTGGAGGGTCCACCCAAGGTGTGGGGATTGGCTTCGGGTGAGGCAGCTCTTGTCAGCTGAGGTACTCCCTGTAGAGTTCGAGAGCTGGAGGCCATATGATGCCAGCCCTCCTAGCTGCAGTTACAATTCCTCTACTTCTAAGTGATAATCTGGGCAGCACGTCACAGAATCACAGAATATATAATGATTTTGTTAAGTAAATTAATTTCCAATGCAAAAATGTGGTATGCATGCACATTCTTCTAAAGAAAAATAAAGTTGTGATGAAGCCATCCACTTTTTAAAACTTCTACCTGAGACAATGTTTTAAATGTCTTAAATTTTTGAAAGCACATAAAAAAATACTGTTTAATTAAAATTATAGTGCGTGTAGAAGTAGAGAGTAGCTTAATCGTTACTAGAAGCTGAGGGACAGGAATGGGAGTGTGGGATGTGGAGAAGAGGTGGACTAATAGGTATAAAACTATGCTATCTACCCTAAGTGAATCATTGTGCAGTATGGGCATGTATTGAAGCAACACACTGTACTCCACAAATATGTGCAAGTAAATGTTAAAGTATTTTGAAAAATAAATAAATGAAAGAACACACGCACAAAAAGTACAGTGTATAAAATTTAAAAAAATAAAATATTTGAACAAGATTGAATTTTAGGCTATCTTGTCTTAAGTGAATTCATCTTTAGGTAAAGTGCCTTGAGGTTTGCTGGAAAGATGAAGGGCTATATTTTTTGCTGATCCCAAGTTTCCATGTAACCCAACCAATTAATATTTTCCCCAAAAAAGAGAGCATTTAGAACAAGTAATTCTTGATTTTGATAAATCTCTGTTTAGAAAATGTGCTATTGTAAATCAAGATAAACATAACAATAATAACTGAAACATTATAAGGCCATGCTGTACTGTGTCCTTGAGCAAGTCATTTATATTTTTATTTCTTCCTTTTCTTACTTGGCAAAAATTGTTTCTTCACCAAAGTGATTTAATTAATGTTGTAAAATACTCCAGAACCCACAGATAAGGAACACTGAATACATGCAAAGCACTGTTGTGCTTTACATCTCTGTTATTAAGTACCCATTTCTCTCAACTATTTAATCAAAAAAGGAAAGGTAAAAAGCATTCCATATCCTTCCTACCATTTTAGAAAAAAATAAATCCTTTCAATTTGAGTGTGATATTGCCAAATGCATTATTTACTGGCTAATAGATCTATGATTCATCTCATTATGATTGCTAATAAGAGTACTGTAATCAGACTTGAGAATGTAGGGATTGAAAATAGCGACCATCTATTTAAATTCTATGAAATATTTATGTAATGCTGAAAGAGAAAAATAATTAAAAAGAAATAGAGAAAAAACGTTTTCTCCTTTACAGTTTATAATTCCTATGACAAATGTCATTGTTCATTCTGATTCTAAAGATGTTAGAAGGGCACCTTTTTTATTTAGATATTTGCTTATCACAGCCACCTACATATCCTCTTTAACCAGTTGTGTTTGGCAATTTTTCTTTGAGAAAAATCCAGTTTGATTATTTGATATCAGATTTCTGTGGCAAATTGAGAACTGCTCATTTTTTTTTACCCATTTCTTCCTAGTTCTCATTTACTTGGGGCACAAGGAAAAAAAAATCAGGAAACTCATCTCCAAAGTGCTAGGAAAAAGACCTAAAATATTTTTCATTTGTCAATTATACCCAGGAAAATTTCTTTATCAGTGCCTTAGTCCTTTTGTTTATGGAATATTCCATAAGTATATTCTAACTTAGGTAGCTGGAAAAAAATTTAGAGAGATATATGCTCCAATTCTGACTTCATCTCTTAGAAGTAAGTGAACACATGATTTAGTTAACTGCTATGAGCTTCATTTCATGCATTTTCAGATGACAAGGACCATACTCACCTTATAGAACTGTTGGGAAGAGTGAATGAAATAGAAAATAGACAGATTTTAGCACCATATATGAAAAATGGTAATCATTTGAAAATATTTCAATTTTGTCTCATTTTCTCACTTCTGATCATCCCTAAATTATTAATTTATTTTTAAAATTTATCATGTATTTTTCATATTTTTGGTTGCATGTTCCTGCCTTTCTTAACTGTTTTTGCCTTCTTCTCTGGTCAGCATTCTCTCACTTGGATTTTTTCTATAGTGTTATACCTTCCTATTTCCATATTAAAAAATTCATTGTGATTTTTTTTTTTAAAATTGCCTTTTATTGCTTCAGATCTCTTTACTAAGTATTACTGTATTTATTTGACCAGTTATATTTAATTGTTTAAATAAGTAAATTGATAAGCCTGTAAAGCCTATTATATGTGTGGCACTGGCTAATCACTAAGTTTATAGTGGACACTAAAATAATCATAGTTGGAGAGACTAGAACAATATTAAATTATGTAAATATATAAATATTTTGGGGGATTGTCCTTCAACAGAGATTAAGACAGAGATCTTCAAATATTCTTGGTTCATGGCACTCCTAGGCCAAAAGAAATAACTAACAATTTAATTTATAATTAGCGACATCCAAACAAAGTATTACTAGTCTATGTGGTATCTGGAAAATGTTGCTGTGTTTTCCTCATGGATTGAAACTCTTGTCAGTGCCTCTGTGAGTTTGCTATGGCACCACACAGCACCTAAATGCATAGTGCAACTTGGCATGGGGTTAAGGGATGGAAGGTTCTGCTTTGGGGAAAACCACTTTGGAAAGTTGATGATGGAGACAAGGTCTGAAAGATGAGTACTCAGCCTTATACTATTGCCAAATCTCCTTTATTGATTCTAATTGTATACAAATTCCATTCTTTTCAGCTAAATTGTACCTTCTAACATGTTTGCCATTATATCTCCAATTAAGCAGTGCAATGGTGTAGTGGTTTCACACCTTCCTGTGCAAAATATTCTTTGATTAATCTGTAAAGAGGGAAGTTTTCTACTAATTCTAACTTTGGCAAATGAGTAACCAAAAGTTACTGTTTTACATGTTAACTTACTAAATAAATACATAGGAGGAGAGTAAGACCTTTAGGTAGTTTTTGTACTTTTTACAAATAATCACTCTGCACTTTAAATCTGTATCCTGTGAAAGTTTGGCCACTTAAACCCCTTAATTGACTCAAAACACAATAATAACACATTTAAAAATATTTATTAAATTTTCATTACGGAAAATTCCAAAAAAATGTAAAAATTAATGCAGTAGTATCATGAAGTATCATGTACTCATCACCCAGTTTTTATAATAATTAATTTGCATTTCAAGATAAATCTTGCTTTGAAGCAAATCTCAGACATTATGTCATTTAATCCATTTCGATATGCACCAAAAAATAAGAATTCTAAAAAAAAAGCATAGTAATGTTACTGAATCTTTAAATTTTAACAATTGTACTTTACTATTGCCAAATATCCAGTCAGTATTCTGTTTCCAAACCGATTTTTTAAAAAAGATTACCTGTTTTTGTTTGAATTAAGATTTAAGTTCTATATATTGTGAATGGCTGTTATTTTTTTGCCTCTTTTTTAATCTGCAGGTTCTGCTTGATCATCTTCTAACTGTTGTCATTTTGTCATAGAATATACTGCATAGCTTGTTTTGTAGAGTTCCCTGCAGTTTAGATTTTGGTGATTGTCTAACAGATCCTTCGTCCCTGAGTTTCTAATAAAATGGTAGAAAAGTCTGAATGCTTGATGAGACTTTCACTACCTCATTGGTGGTGTTTGTAACTCCATCAGGTGACATGCAATGTCTTGTTTTTCTTAAGAATGGTAGTTTTTCCATGATTGTTACAAAGAACCATAAAACATTATGAGTCATAAAATTATGACATTCTAATTCTATCATTGCCTGGCTTCCCTTCATGAACTTGAACTAAATAAACTAGTTACTTCACAGATGGAGTTAAGAGTTTTTCCATTTATTTACAATTTTAAAATGTAAGTATGGTTTGCAAGCATCCTCTAAATGTAACCAATGAGGTTTTAAATGAGGTTTTATTTATGTTTTATTATGGATTCATAAATTCAAACGTTTATTGTATTCCAATGCTTTTCAACTATGCTTACTGATGCTTAAATCATATTTTAACCAGTTATAGTCTATTAGGCATCGATAATTTCATTTCTTTCTTGTATGACAAGATGTTCTAGGCTTGTAATTTCCTGTTCCACATCTAGAATTTTCTATTTCTCCTTATGTTGAGAAATGACATTTAGAAATAGCAACTTAAGGCTGGCCTATTAGCTCAGTTGGTTACAGCACCACCTTATAACACCAATGATTGTGGGTTCGGATCTCCATACTGGCAAGTTGTCCCCGCCCCCCCCAAAAAAAGAAGGAAAATCATTTAGCTGCTATGTTTTGCTCATCATTGTTACCAACAATGAAAATAAAGACATAAAAATAAGGAGAACTATCTCACGAGCTAAAACAATGGGCCAACATTAATAATATGAAGTTTTATTATACACCAAAGAACCCCCTGAACTCATGACTATGAAAATAGTTTCCACATGGAAAAGCTCTCATATCAGTTCATATCTAAAAAACCAAGGAGTTCTATGATATGTTTGTCAGCAAAGCCAAAGGGATCCTTGGCTGCAAAGTGAACTCACAGCCAAGGTTCAGATCAAAAGAGGAGACATTTCAACACATATCTGTGATCTTCATAATGCACCAGTTGAATTTAACTTAGAGTCAGATTCTAGTTTAAATTATTAGTTGATTGGAGAGGAGTAACAGAATGAAGAAATCTATTGCAATCATGGGGAAGAATCACTAACACTTCAAGCATTTGGACTGCTGAGCTGTGTGGGAGGCGATTTCAGAATTTGCATAGCCCTAGGGGATAAAGCTATCATTCAAGGGTGACTGAAGGAAGACAGAGTTTTGCTTTATTCAAGACTTTCCTATCCATTAGGGCTATCAGTTCATAAACAGACTAACTTGGGAGTTAATTATTTCCTGTCACTGAAAGCATGCATGAGAACCTGAGTGCCAGGGATTGGAGTTGCTGTAAAGAGATTCCAACAACAGATTAACTAGAAGATTCTGTTTCCATTATTTGAAAAAAAAAAAAAAATCTTTGACAAACACGGAAAGTTCCTAATGCATTTTTTTAAGTAACTCTCTAATTCTTTTAGATAAAGGTTAATTAAAACATATGCAGAGAAAAGTGCACAAATTGTTAAGTACAGCTTGATAAATTTTCACAAAGTGAACATACCCACATTACGACCACACAAATGAAAAATTAGACATTTCCAGTAACCCAGACACCACACTTGAGATATTAAAAATAGACACCTTCTATTAACATACCCTGAAAAACTAAGCACTATTTTGATTTCTATCTTCCTGGACTAGTTTTACCAATTTGGATTTTATATAAATGGAATCATAAAGAATGTATTTTGTGTGTCTGGCTTCTTTTGATCAATATTATGCATAGTATTCATTCAGGTTATTGCATGTGCCAAAGTTCATTCCTTTTAATTGCTCAATTGTACTTCACTGTTGCAATCTCCTAACTACTGGATTCTCAGTGGCTGTCCAAACTTTCCTGAGCCCACTTTCAATCTTCTATTCTCCTCTTTCCTGGACTTTCCCCATGAGAACCAATATACTATAATGTATACACTCCAGGTCCAAGAAGTGGCCTGAAAGAAGGGCTGCCAACAAATGTCCACTTGGGGGAGATGTAGCTTGGATATGTAGAGCAGCCTGTGATATCCATAGCATGCACAAGAGCTCTGTTTTGGAATTGGATGGATCCAGGTATGAGGAAAAACAGGGCCAGGCCAGAGTACAAATCCTGAACCATTCAAGAATCTAAATTCAGATCTGAAAATTCAGGATACTTATGAAGATATTCTCTTCAAGGTACAAGAATGTAGGATATTGTATTTAATATATATATAACTTCATAGATATGTCATAAAGACTTAGATACAAGGTGTATTGGTATCCATTTGTACTGTAGCCCTAAGCCCATCAAATGTTAGGAGTAGGCTGCATAACTAGTTATGTTATAAAATATAAAAAAGAAGTAAAGGAAGATTATTATGTAAGTAGCTGAAGTATATTTTAAATACCCACTCTGAATTTGATGTGACAATCAGGACTCACTTGTACAGCTTAAATGAAAAAGTAGAATCACTTGACACAAATTAGAATAGCTGGACTTTATAGTGTGATTACAATTTGTTTTTCTGTTAATTAATCCTTTTAAATACTTTTGTATAGACTAAACAGAAAATGAGGAATTTAAAGTTGAAACCAGTGGTGATAAATCAATAATAGAAATTTAAAACTTTGCCGCAATTGATGATAGAATCCAGGAGAAAAAATAAAATTTTAGATGTAAAGGTAAATATGTAATATTTAGCTATGAACTCACTAATACAATCTGACTCTTACTATTCCCAACAGTGGACTGTAGCTATATTTTGTATACAATTGTATACATATTCAAAAATTAATTGAACTGTACATTTAAGATCTGTGTGCTTTATAGTAGGTTATGTCTCAGCAAACCCTTTGAAACAAACATTTACTTGATTATTCAGATATTCAGGTTCTGCCTCCTTGTTGTTTTTCTCTTCTCTGACGAGTTTCTATTTTTAACATTACTAATCATAAAGAAAATATTCTTTAAAGTTTGAAAGTTTATATATTGCCCACAGAATATGAAAAACTATGAGCTTTTTAAATGCTTTGGTTTTATTTTTAATGAACTATAATATCTCCATTGACTAAAAAAGCAATTAGAGTTAATGTTAGAGCACATTTTGAACATTTAATAGTATTTACTTTTATTTAAGAATATTCACACTAATGCCCATATCTTAAAACTATACATTTTGATGGTCTTCAGTATTCAAAACATTGTTAAAATGATGCAAAGAATATTTTTTGAGGGAAACAAATATATTAAAAAGGGTCAAATATGTAATGGAATGACTGACAAACCAGAAAGAAAAAAATGGAATTTTTGAGTGAACCATCTGGTGATTATGAATAAAAATTCAGAAAACATTGCAGTCTTAAATATCTCTCACCACACTGAATTTCTAAACTACTCTCCCACCTTGCAGTACATGTCACCTACATAATTCAGTTAGTAAGACGTAGATCCTCACTATCCTACAGCCACAGAGAAGTGAGGTCCAAAATTACCCTTTGAAACAGTAAGCACATAATAAGGCAAAAGACACGAGATTATAAACATGGCAACAATAAAGAGTCCAGGGTTTGGAAGGTCACTATGACCACACTGGAAAAAAACACAGGGAGTTCTTATCTTATTTAGAATAGGTGGCTAAAGCATTATCAATCCTTTCACTGCACTGATCCATTAGTTAAAAAAAAAAAAAAAGGAAAATGTAATGCTTTTTCTACCATAGTTGTATAGTGACAAGATTGAAAATTAGTGGTATTGATTTTGCATGTGGTTGGTCCTTTCATTCTCTTATTCACCTGTAGTCAAATGTAGCATGTGTCTTGTCCTCCTTTTCTTGCTGTTAGTTTTTATTTGTCTACATGACTTAGAGTTTGTACCACTTATGAAAAGAATAAAAGAATATTATTTTTAGTCATTTTTTACATTTTAATGTACACAAAAATTAAATGAGGCAAAAATTGATGACATTTGAAGAGTAAATTCTATTGAAAGCAAAAAAAAAAAATCAACAATATAATTATAAATAATAACTGTGTGTTAGTGAACTATAGACTTATTTGAATCTTGGTATCAAAAAGCCATAACTTTAGGGCCGCCCCGGTGGTGCACTGGAGAGTGCGCCACTTGGGAGTGCTGCGGCGCTCCCGCCGAGGGTTCAGATCCCATGTGGAGACCGGTTCCCGCCCACTGGCTGAGCGCAGTGTGGGCGCAACACTGAGGGTTGCGATCCCGTTGCCAGTCAGTAAAAAAGACAAAAAAAGGAAAAAAAAAAAAAAAGCCATAACTTTAAAATCTAATTCAGCAGTAGCATGTCCATTATTCATTTTGTTTGTAAAGGCATAAATTATTATGAGGATATATTGGGATGTTTAATTTTATAGCAAGATTATTGACTGTTTTGAGTATATTTAGAAATATTTAAAGGATTTCAGTGAAAATCTGTGTTGTTGATAAGCATTCAGTAAGTTAATTTTTAAAAGATAATCATTTTTAATTATTAATGCATTCCAATAAAGTGAAAAGATTTTTATTGAAGGCAACATATCTGACATAAAGTCATTTTATAATTCAAATTAATTTCTGATATTCTGATAAGATATATATTTTGCTTTGATTTTTAAGTATTTTTTTTATTGAAAATAAGTAGCCAAATATAATGTCCTCCAACTCGGGAGGAAACATGAACATAAGTGAATCTCTTTTTATTTCCTTGATAATTTGGTATGAATAAAGTTACATTACACAACCACACACAACTTGGAAGAGATTTAATAGAGAAATAACTATTAAGTAGTAAATTTGATTTTTTTTTTTTTTTTTTTTTTAAAGATGACCAGTAAGGGGATCTTAACCCTTGACTTGGTGTTGTCAACACCACACTCACCCAGTGAGCGAACCAGCCATCCCTATGTGGGATCCAAACCCGGGGCCTTGGTGCTATCAGCACCACACTCTCCCGAGTGAGCCACAGGCCGGCCCGTAAATTTGATTTTTTAATTAAAAATAGCACATCATCATTTGAACAAAATTCTGATGTCTTTATTAGCTTTTTCAAAACTTAATCTATGTATTATACAAACCAAAAAAATTTTTTTTCTAGATAAGCTGTAAAAAGCTAGACAATATTAAGCTAGTTTTAAAATATAGCCATAGAATAGGTCAGAGATAATGATATTACAATCCACTTTTAAAACAATATTTACTAATCTTTTAAGGTTGAGCNAGAGATAATGATATTACAATCCACTTTTAAAACAATATTTACTAATCTTTTAAGGTTGAGCCTTGAATAATAAGATAGTTGTTATTACATTTTTAAGTTATACTGCTAAATTCTAAGTGACATAATTTAACCTCCAGTAATAAAATTAAGGTAATAGTGTATAACAATGCAATGTGTGATTGCACTGTTTGTCCTATTGAAAAATAAGTCAAACAATATCTTCTCTAATCATTTCCTTTTTGTATCAGAGCATACTAAAGTGAAGTGTGTAGCCCTCTTTAAAATTAGACACACTTGCTCTCAAGCACACTCTATTGTTTACTTCTATCATGCTTTTAGAGTTCCTTAAAACCCAGTTTTAGGACCTCTTTCTTTACCATGCTCTCTAAACAAACTCAATAATACCACTTTCTTCAATTATATACAAATCAATCACAACCTAAAGTCCTCCTTTGACTTCAGTACTTAGATATTCACCTACCTCAGGAAGGTCTTAAACTCAGTTTATCTAGACTTGAATGGATTGAATGTGTATGTCCCTCTGAAATTTATGTGTTAATATCCTAACCCCAGTAGTGATGGTATTAGAAGCTGGGGGCCTTTGGGAGGTGATTGGGTCATGGGATTAGTGCCTTTATAAAAGAGACCTCAGAAGGAACTCTAACACCTTCTGCCATGCGAAATTACACTGAGAATACTGACGGGCCCCCACCAGACACCAAATACGCCCACACCTTGATTGTGGACTTCCTAGCCTTCAGCTGTGAGAAATAAATTTCTGTTGTTTATAAGATACCCATTTTATTGTGTTTTGTTATAGCAGCTTGATTGGACTGAAACAAAGATGAGGCTATAGATCCCGCTCTCCACCTGTGACTACATAAGCTTTTCTCTACCCCACAACACATACACTTGATAAAGTCCTTTAATACATCTCTAAACTTGTTCAAAGACACAATCCTCCAGTAAGTTGAACAAAGATGAGGCTATAGATCCCGCTCTCCACCTGTGACTACATAAGCTTTTCTCTACCCCCACAACACATACACTTGATAAAGTCCTTTAATACATCTCTAAACTTGTTTAAAGACACAATCCTCCAGTAAGTTTATCAAGCAAAAAACCAAGAAGTTATCTTAGGTAGCTTTCTTTCAGCTCCACGTAATAAAACCATCATAGCTCTAATTTTCTCTTGAAACTTCATTTCTCTCTTTTTCTGTTTTTATCAACACAGTCTCAGAAAATATCACATTTCACCTAGATTCCCAGAATAGTAAATTTCCTCCTCTGATCCACTCTGGCTTTCCTCTAATTCTTTCTTCACACTGCTTTCACAGGTATTTTTTTTTTTTTTTTTTTACACTCAAATCTGATCATGTCACACCACGGTTCAAAACTCTTCAGCAGCTCTCCATGGTTAATAGAATTATGACCAAAATTAATATGATCTATAAATCCTTTTACAATTTGATCTTTGCCTACCTCAACATCTTCATCAATCTCTGCTTCTTGCCTTCTTGCCTATCTGCACACTGACCTTTTAATTCCTCTTCCTTGCCATGCACATTTTAATCTTTGAACGCATCCTCTCTCTGCTTGGGATGGGCTTTTCTTCCAGTCATTTATTATATATCAGCTTGAGAGTAATTTTTGCAAGGAAACCTTCCTTGATCTTTCTACCTAAGTCTATCCCTGAATTGTTGGCTGTTATAGCACCAGGTATATACCACTTAATAGTATTTGTTACAGTTGCTTTTTTTGAGTGTTTGTGTTTAATTAATCATTTTCTCCATCATACTATAAACACAGTAAGGGTTGAATGATTTCTATTTTTATTTGCCAGTTTTACCCCACTTATGGCAGCAAATAGGATATCGGCTGACATATGGTACAAGCCATGCTTGTATAGTTAAGTAAATCATGTGACATAGCTTATCTCAACAAACAAAAAGCAAAACCAAAAAGTATGCATTGGTTATAATCACTAATCTGGCAAAAGAAAATTTCCAGTAAATATCTATTAATTACCTGCTATGAAACAGATACCACAATGAGATAAATGCTATGACAGTATATTCAGTGTACTCAGAGTTGGAAAATAATGTTGTTATTAACACCATTATCTTTCGATATTTCTTCCTGCATAGACCACCCATGAGATCAGCATGACATACCTGCCAGGAGGACTTGAGCCCGGATTCAGTTCTGAAGACTCAGACACTCATGGCAGCTATGAGATTTTGCAGTGAGTCATGTCCTGGGATTCTCAAGATTGCATATTCTTAGCTTCTTCATTCGTGAAGATATAATAGCAGTAACATTTACACTCAATGGGTGCTAGGTATTCTGGTAACTTCTTTTTAGAAATAACTATTGAGTAATAATGAATGAATGCAAAATTGCCATATTGCTTTTTGTAATTTATTAATCCATTATGGTGAAATGAAAAAAATCAACTGAACGACTCTTTATATACAATTATAAGAATTGATATTTAATGTGATTTCTACTATCTACTTGCTCTCTGTCTATGTTAGTTTAAGCCAATCAACACACTTCCTTTCAAGTTAAGCTTCCTATTCTTTAAAATATGTGCAATACGCTGTACTTCATTGGATTATTGTGAGGATTACATATGTGCAAAAATGCCTGACTTAAAAAAGTTTCAATTTCATAAGTATTGTTTTAACGAATTGAATACTTAAGTATAATTTAGGAATGTATTACAAACTGCATAACACATGCTGGGAACTCTATAAATAGAAACAAAATAAATTAATATTTTGTTCATGATAACACACAAGTTGCTATCATCTACTTATGTAGGATTTTCTCTAATCAAAACAAAATATAAAAATTAGTAAATGGTACGATGAAAAGATACTCAACATCTTCATGTTACAATAAATACTCTTATACACATTTCCATTATAGTTCCAAAATAACTCTTTGGGGTAAGTCTTACAGAAAGAGACCTTATTTTCAATATGGGCAGTGAAAATGTGTTCTTTGGCTGCCCTGTTAGAGCAAATAATAGGTATTCTTTGATAAATACCTACTGTCTAGTTGGTTTTACTAAGTGTTCCATTATTTTAAAGTATATTATTAAAAAAGAACAGATTATTCCTTTTAACAACCAATGGCATTTAGATATTAAGATCTTTCCTGTATATTTCAATGTCTTATGGAAAGAAAACCAAACTAAAAACATGAGGCAGACTTTCTAGTCCAGAAGATATGGAACCCAGGGAAATTTCTATGAAACACTGCAAGATTTACTTAGAGCAAGTCATAAATGAAACTTTGATGTTGCTACCTGTAACTGTTGGAATAACCACAGTTATCATAGAATCATTGGAATAACTGGAAAACTAGTACATGGAAAAGCAAGGGGGTTGGGGAATAAGACTGATAGCCAAAGCCATTGCACAGGAATGGTCTGGTTGGGACTGCACTGCTGGAACATCTGCCCTGGACACTCATGACCAACATCCCTGTAGTTAGGCACTGGATTACCATGTGGTACTGGACTTGTAGTCAATGCATTACTGGACTCTAGGTATGAAGTATTGTATGTACTTGCACCTTTCCTTCTAGATTCGGAAGCTCAGGCTGGAGTGTCTGATTGGCTGATTGTGGATGCATGCCCACATTCTTGCTAACGAGAGACAAAAAGAGGAAACATACATAACTTGGCTTTCATTGTCCTAGGCAGAGTTCTGTTCTCTAACAAAATGAAGCCATCAAGTAGGAAAACTATTAAAAAGCTTCATAGACAAAAATAATAAATAGCCAGAAGATCACTATCATTAGAAAATGAGTTTGGTTCTAAAATTTTATAGAATCCTTAGGTCAAGTTTAATTTGTATGGCATGGTGAAGAAACTTGCAGAAATGGCATCTCTGGGCTTCAGGCCTTATATTTGCCACTTAAATATTTGTAGTCAAGATCATACATTTCATTTAAAAACATCACCCTATTTCCAAGCTAAACTGTGGTAAGACTCCAAAACAAGGTATCTCATGTCACTTTTCCACCACAGGTGCATACACATTCCAAGTGTTAGCTGGGGGCAATTTACAGGTTTTCACCACGTGTGGAGAATTTGTAACACTTTGTTACCATAATCTCAGCAATTCCAACCATCTTCCCCCATGTTGGTTTAAATTTTCTAAGGAAATACAAAAACATTGTGTTAGCCAGTTTTCTCCGCCGAAACAAAACCAATTATATAAATACAGATGTATACATATAGATAAGAAAATATTTATATTAGGAATTGGCTCACAGGGTTATGAAGGCCAAAAAGTCTCATAATCTGCCATTTGCAATCTGGAGAGCCAGGAAAGCCAGTGGTATGATTCAGTACGTCTGAAGGCCTGAGAATTGGGGTCCCAATGGTGTAAGTCCCAGTCTGAGTCAGAAAGCCTGAGAACCAGGAGTACTGATGTCCAATAGCAGAAGAAGATGGATGTCTCAGGGTGAATTCATCAGTCCTCCTCCTTTTTGTTCTAGTCAGGCCCTCAAGGGATTAGATGATGCCCAGCTGCACTGGTGAGGGTGATAGTCTTTATTCAAGTCAAGTGATCCAAATGCTAATCTCTTCCAGAAACACCCTCATAGACACATGCAGGAATAATGTTTTATTAGCTATCTGGACATCCCTTAGCAAAGTCAAATTCACACATAAAATTCATCATCACACTCATATTTTACTGTTCAGCCTCTTATCAGACAGACCCAGGTCTTAGAAGTAGGATACATTTGTTTTGGGAAAGGGAAGCTATTATTTGCATTCTTGGTAAAAACAGGATGCAAATTAATTCATCAATAGGTAGTATTGCCCTCTTCTTATCCCTGTTATTTTTTCAACCCCACAAACTGCAGAGCCCCTCCCTGCTCCCAGAGTAGGCAGCGACATTACAAGGGACTAGTGCGGGAACCTCGATCTGGATCTTGCCTTTACAGTTTTATATAATACCACATCCTAGCACCACACAACCTGAGTTCTGGTGTCAGAAGTGAAGCTGAAGTATCTTAGAGCTGAATCTAAGCATTGTAGCTTTTCATCTTTTCATCTGGTAAAAACAGGATGCAAATTAATTCATCAATAGGTAGTATTGCCCTCTTCTTATCCCTGTTATTTTTTCAACCCCACAAACTGCAGAGCCCCTCCCTGCTCCCAGAGTAGGCAGCGACATTACAAGGGACTAGTGCGGGAACCTCGATCTGGCTCTTGCCTTTACAGTGTTATATAATACCACATCCTAGCACCACACAACCTGAGTTCTAGTGTCAGAAGTGAAGCTGAAGTATCTTAGAGCTGAATCTAAGCATTGTAGCTTTTCATCTTTTCATCCAATTCTTCTATTTATTTAGTTGAATTCTAGAATAGAATTAATTTTCTTATAGTGCTTTGAAGATATCACTCTGATGTCTTCTCTTGTGAAGTTGATGATAGTCATTCTTGTAATTGCTTTTGAAAGTAATGTCTCTTATCTCCAGTATTTTGGAGTTTTCTTTTTGACATTTGCTTGCACTGAGATTATGCTAAGTGTAGTTTTTGTTTTGAAAGTAATGTCTCTTATCTCCAGTATTTTGGAGTTTTCTTTTTGACATTTGCTTGCATTGAGATTATGCTAAGTGTAGTTTTTTTTTTTTTCATAATTATCATTCTTTGGACTTTCTGAGTTTCATGAATCCTTCTAGCAAGAATACGAGGTATTTACCAAACACTTCCTTTATATTTGTCCCAAAGTCTAGATTTCCACCCCAGTCCAGTGACTCTTGAAAGGTCTCCTCCATTAGTCAGTTTATTAGTTGCAGTTTTTGAAAGATCCATTTTGGATCTTCTTTCTATAATGCTGCTGCTCTGTTTTTAGTTTTAAGATGTTATTCAATCATTTAAATGATTGTAGGTGGTGGCTTGATCCAAAACTTCCCACTCCATTGTTCCTAGAAGCACACACCTCTTGACATGTAGTTAAGGCATAACTGAGAGAATTTAGGTAGTGTGGTTGTGATATTTTAGTGAGAATGTCAGCAAATGTGACCTAGTGTCTGTCGGGAGCAACTGAGTGAATAGAGGTGTTGTTTACTGATGTGATGAGATCTAGGGAGGAGGACATACATGAGAGAGTATGTCCTGTTGTGGAAGTTTGCACAAGCATGCCCTGTAGAACTCTAAGTGGTGCCAATCACATAAATTACAATATGAACAGTAACACCACCCCACCCAACGCATGAGTTATATAATGTCGTAGGTGTGTAGAGTACGTAGAGTATAGCATAAGACATGCTAGATTTATGGATTTGTAGACAGGCTCAGTTATGTATTTAGGTAAAAACTCAGAGGAAATACGAAGGCTAGTAATATAAATTATAGCTGGTTTTAAAAAATCTGTGGGAATCAATAAGATCAACTAGAAATAGAGTATAAAATAGAATAAAATGAGGGTAGAGCATTATGAAATTCAATATTTAAGAAGTTGATACAGAAGGAGATTCCTGTTAAGCAAGCTAAGGGGAATAGCCATAAGAATTGCTGAGGGAAAACTTTTGGCAGAGAGTTGTAAATGTAACATATTTTATGTAAAAACTTGTCTTAAAATTTGTTATGAAACACAGAAGCTATCCCAGATGTATAAAGGATAATAAAACCAATACTCACATAGCCAGCTCCAGCTTAATTTCAAAAGGATAATAATGTAGTTAAAATGCCCCCTTTGTACCCTTCAAAGATTTTACACTCCTTAACCTCTGAAATCACTAGTATAAAATAATTGACGTTATCCTCATACTTGCCCACCACATGAATGCTGCATACTATTAAGAAATATATAATAGATACTTCATGTGCTAAGTTATATAAATGCTACCATTACATATTTTTTTCTGTAATTTATATGTAATTTTCCTTCTAAAAATTATGTTTGTGAGGTTTATTATTTGATATTGATAGGTTGAATTGACTCACTTTTCAGTGCTTTACAACATTTCTTTCTATGCACATACCCTGATTAATTTATTTATCCCCCTCCTGATGGAATATTTGGTTATTTTCAATTTTATTCTATTAAAACATTTTAGTAAGAAACAATGTGTTTCTGTTATGCTTACGTTCACATGTCCCTGTGAAACAGTTTTTGTAGGAAATAACTAAGAGGAAAATTGTGGTTTCAAATGATACTCACATGTCCAATTCTCCTTATTATAGTCAAATTCATTTCCAAAATTGTTGCAACAATTTATACAGCATACAGGCATCCTTTTATTTCTCATCTTCATCAATACATGAAGAGGTTGTATTTTGTAATTTTTTACATTCTTACAGATATAAAATATCTCATAGAGTTTTAATTTATTAATGAGTTTTATACCTTCTTTTATAGCTTGTTAAACCATGTGCATATTTAGTTCTTGGATATTCTCTATGGTTTATTTTCTCCAATTGATTTGTAAATATATTTTGTAAATTCTAAATATAAATCCTGTGCTTGGAATACAGATTGTCAATAACTTCTTTCAGTATCTACTTGAGGTTCTGACAATTTATTGAGTCTTTTGATGAACAGAGTGGCAAATTTTAATGTTGAATGGACATAAATGTCAATCTATTCTTTGTGAACACTCTGTCTTTTGGAATATATGTTTCTTCTACCCAATGTTGCTAAGATTTTACGTTTATTTTATATAATATTAAAGTTTTAATTTTCACATTTAGTATTTCATTTATTTTGTCTGACTTAGATTTAAGTACAATAGGATGTGATGTTGGCATATATGTCTACATACGTACATACTTTTAGTGTGTGCATATAATTAATTGTTCCAACACCATTAATGAGTGATATATGCTTTTATCTTTGATCTGTGTATTTACCTGTGTCCTATATTTTACTGTTTAAAGAACTGGGTCTGTGTCTGGCTGAGCAAATAACTCTATCTTGATATTCTTCTTTAAATTATCATAGTTGTACTCTGCCTGTTGCTGTTCCACTTAACAACCATGAAAGTCTCTGCTATGATTTCCTTTGAATTACATTGAATTTAAAAATATCTTTATAATTTTAAGACTTCCTATCCAATAACAAAAACTGTATTCAATTTTTATATTTCTTTCTATATAATTGAGTTTTGTAACATTCACAATAATAAAAGCTTATTTACATGTATGTTCTATTTACTTCTCATTATTTTATATTTTTGGTTGTTATTTCAAATGGCTTTTATTCTGTACACATATGTGTGTTTAGTGTGTATGTACATATGTAAATGTAAAAATTTATCTATCTGTATCTATCTATCTTAAATATACTAAATTCATTAAATGTTTTCCAACCCCTTATTGGTATATAAAAATGCAATTGATTTTTTTTTAATTTTAATCTCATATGGCTATATTCTTATACATATTTTCAAGATTTTTCAGGAAATTACATTGGATTCCACAAATGGGCACCATGTCATCAGTGATAAAGAGTATTTTTTCTTTAGTTCTACTTATATCTTAATTTTTTAAAACATTTTTTTCCTTTCTTCTGTATTTCATAGGCTCTCCAGTAAATGTTAAATAGAAATAGTAAAAACAGGCATTCTCTCACCCTCTTTCATAAATTATTTGTTTTATATATTTTTCTCCCTATGCTGCACTATGGAGGCTATTTTTTAGCAATACTATTCAGCTGATGAATATCATTCATCTATTTTATCCGGTCATTGAATTTTTAACTCCAATAATTGTTTATGGAATTGTATTTAATGTAATTATTTTTTTGAACATAAAATAATTGTATTTTATGCTTAGAAATTCTACTCAGTCCTTGTTTGTGTATTCCCAAACAATGTTGATAATCTCTTATTTCTTGTTCATGTTTGCAATATTATCTTTATTTATCTTTAGGTTTTTGAAATATCATTATTTCATATGAGGTATTTTATAAGCTCAATATCTAAGCTCTTATGGTTATGGTGTCTCATTTATAGTGGTGCTCTAAATTGTTTATTTAAAAATTTTGGATTATAACTATATATATATTTATATGAATTTCTGATCATCTTTTCTCTAGGACTTCACCTTTTTTTTAATTGAAATCTACTTCCATTCTGACTCAGATAAATCTTGACTTACACTTTAAATAAATATGTGATTATTTAATTTTGGGGCTTCTTTATTCAGTAAGAATTTACTGCAGCATTGATTTTCTAAACTGATGACAATTTATGTAATGTCATCTAGCTTTTCTTATTTGAGATATGTCCCGATTTTTGTGAACCTTACTTTTTTCAAAATTAACATATTCGTGTATATATAAATAGAATTAAACTTCCATTATAAGTAATTCTTTATAAAGCAAACATAAAGAACTAATTTAGTTGCATTCTTTGGCTTATTCAGAATGACTGCAATTTAGAGTATAAGTATATACCCCTACACACCTGAAAGCACTAACTGTGATCAGTGAGGGTGAAATGCTTCATAGGAAATCAAGGGTATGGGCTAAAAAGAAACCTGCACAATGCTGGAAAATATCTCTCTAAAAAGATCCTAAGAGAAACAAGAGCAAGCAAAGAGGAGAAGGTGATGTTCAGATAAACCTTACACGGGCATCTGAATTGCAATATTAAACACATTTCCTTTTTCTTTTGTTCATATTCTGTTTCAATTTGTCCATATATTCTGCTTTATCATCTCTGCCTCTAGCGGGTAACATTTTTGTGAAAAATGTTAATGTATATACTTAATTTGCATTTTCCTTAATAAGATGTAAGTAAATATTTTAAGTACATATAAGTATAACTGAATGCATGGGGTAACATTTTTGTGAAAAATGTTAATGTATATACTTAATTTGCATTTTCCTTAATAAGATATAAGTAAATATTTTAAGTACATATAAGTATAACTGAATGCATGTATATATATATATATTATGTGTTTATGTATGCACACATACACATAGATTTGGAATATACATACACACTCATAATAAAATTCTATGTGGGTTTGGTTTCATACCACTATAATAAAGTGAATGTCACAATAAAACAAGTCACGTGAATTTTTTGGCTTCCACATGCATATAAAAATTATATTAACACTGTACTCTAGTCCATTAACTGTGAAATAGTGTAATTTCTTTAAAAACAATATACAAACCTTAAGTAAAAACTATTGCTAAAAAATGCTAACAATTGGGCCAGCCCGGTGGCGCACTGGATAGTGCACCGCTTGGGAAGCGCGGCGGCGCTCCCGCCCGAGGGTTCGGATCCCACATACGGACCGGTTCCCGCTCACTGGCTGAGCGAGGCGCGGGGGCAACACCGAGGGTTGCAATTCCGTTGCCGGTCCCCGGTCCGGTACGGGGGCAACACTGAGGGTTGCGATCCGTTGCTGGACACGGAAAAAGACAAAAGACAAAAAAAAAAAAAAAAAATGCTAACAATCATCTGAGCCTTCAAAAAGTCTTAATCTTTTTGCCTGTGGAGGGTCTTGTCTGCTTACTGATCAAGGCTGCTGACTGATCAAGGTGGTGGTTGTTGAACGTTGGGGTATTTGTGGCAATTTCTTAAAATAAGACAAAAATGAAGTTTGCTGCTTCTATTTACTCTTCTTTTCAGTAACAATTTTTCTGGAGCATATGATGTTGTTTAATACCATTTTACCCACAGTAGAACTTCTTTTAAAATTTAAAAGGTAGGAGGTGAAATGATTTGATAACATACCTCCACAAAACCTTCAGAAACATTTCAGAACCATGACTAAATCATAAAATGGAATATAAATAGTGAAAAGAAATCTCTAATCCAGATGAAATGACTAATCCAAATCACCCAACAGAGCCCCATCCCCTCTCCAGTCCAATAAAGGAGTAACAGGTGTACACATGCATGGACATACAGACACATACCAACACACACACACACACGCACGCAACTGCCCCTAGGGTGAGAGCCAACCCAAACCCAGCCCCGGTTCCAGAGTTCCCAGCACAGTCTGTGCCCCAAAGTATTCCCGTCGGTAGCTGCCCATGCGGCCTTTAAAAGTTCGTGGCTGTGGAGTTCGGGGTGGGCTTCCCCGCCAGGAATCAGCTCTTGTGCTCCACGTTACATTTTTCTTTTTCAGAACGTGATGCCTTCGACACCTTGTTTGACCACGCACCAGACAAACTCAACGTGGTGAAAAAGGTGGGCAAGGGCTGCTGGGAGGGAGGCAAGGAGCGGGTGCAGCCGAAAAAAAAAAAAAAAAAAAAAAATGCTAACAATCATCTGAGCCTTCAAAAAGTCTTAATCTTTTTGCCTGTGGAGGGTCTTGTCTGCTTACTGATCAAGGCTGCTGACTGATCAAGGTGGTGGTTGTTGAACGTTGGGGTATTTGTGGCAATTTCTTAAAATAAGACAAAAATGAAGTTTGCTGCTTCTATTTACTCTTCTTTTCAGTAACAATTTTTCTGGAGCATATGATGTTGTTTAATACCATTTTACCCACAGTAGAACTTCTTTTAAAATTCTCTCAAAGCCTGCTGCTCCTTTACCAGCTAAACTTTTGAAATATTCCAAATCCTTTGTTGCCATTTCAACAATGTTTACGGCATCTTCACCAGGAGTAGATTTCAACTGAAGAAACTACTACTTTGTTCATCCATAAAATGCAACTCTTCATCTGTTCAGGTCTTGTCATAGATTGCAGCAATTCAGTCACATCTTTGGGCTCCACTTCTGCTTTTACTTCTCTTCCTGTTTCCACGACATCTGCAGTCATGGCATCTTGAATGGAATATTCTTTTTAGAAAGGTTATAATTTACTTTGCCCAGTTCCATCAGAGAAACCACTGTCTATGGCAGCAATAGCCTGACAAAATGTACTTCTTCAATAATAAGACTTGAAAGTTGAATTGACATCTTAATCCATTGGCTGCAGAATGAATGTTGTGTTAGTATGCATGAAAACAATATTGATATCCTTGTACATCACCATCAGAGTTCTTAGGTGACTAGGTGCCTTGTCAATGAGCAGGAATATTTTGAAAGGAATCTTTTTTTCTGAGCCATAGTTCCAACAGTGGGCTTAAAGTATTCAGTAACCATGCTATAAACAGGTATGCTTTCATCCAGGCTTTGTTGTTGCATTTATAGAGCACAGGCAGAGTAGATTTAGCATAATTCTTTAGGGCCCTAGGATTTTCAGAATTGTAAGCAAGCACTGGTTTCAACTTAGAGTTACCAGCTGCATTAGCTCCTCATAATAAAGTCAGCCTACCTTTAAAACTTTAAAGCCAAGCATTGACTTCTCTTCTTCAGCTATGAAAGTCTCAGCAGGCATCTTTTTCCATTATAAGGCTATTTCATCTGCACTGAAAATCTATTTTTTAGTGTAGCCACCTTCATCAATTATCTTAACTAGAGCTTCTGGACAACTTGCTGCAGCTTCTCCATCAGCACTTGCTGCTTCACCTTGCACTTGTATCTTATGGGGATGGCTTCTTTCTTTAAACTTCATGAACCAACCTCTGCTAGCTTCTCACTTTTCCTCTGCAGCTTCCTCACCTCTCTCAGCCTTCACAGAATTGAAGAGAGTTCGTACTTTTCTCTGGATTCGGCTTTGGCTTAAGGGAATCTTGTTTGATCTTCTATCCAGACCACTAAAACTTTCTCCATATGGACCATAGCCTGTTTCACATTTTTTTTTTTTTTTTTATCATTCATGCATTCACTGGAGTAGCACATACAATCTCCTTCAAGAACTTTTCCTTTGCATTCACAACTTCACTAACCATTTGGCACAGGAGGCCTAGCTTTCCACCTATCTTTGCTTTCTGCATGCCTTCCTCACTAAGCTTAATCATTTCTAGTTTTTTATTTAAAGTTAGAGACATGCAACTTTTCCTTTCACTTAAACACTTAGAGACTGTTATAGGGTTATTAATTGGCCTAACTTCAATATCGCTGTATCTCAGGGAATAGTAAGGAGACCTGAGGGGAGAGAGAGAGAGAGAGACAGGAATAACCAGGCAATGGAGCAGTCAGAACATTTATGGATTAAATTGGCCATCTTATTTGGGCAGGGTTTGTGGCTTCCAATACAATTACAATAGTAACTTCAAAGATCACTGATCACAGATCACCATAACAGATACAATAATAATGAAAAATTGAGAGAATTACCAAAATGTGACAGGAAGTCAGCACATGCTGTTGGAAAAATGGTGCCAATAAATCTGCTCCATGCAGGGTTGCCACAAAACTTTAATCTGTAAAAAATGCAATATCAGCAAAGTGCAATAAAGCAAAACATTATAAAAAGAGGTATACCTGTATATATGTATACACATATATGTAGTTTTAAACACACACACAAACACACACACATACACATATGCAAATACACACACACATATATAGATATATATGCAGACCTGTGTTTAAATTATGGTTTTATAAAAAGAGGTATACCTGTATATATGTATACACATATATGTAGTTTTAAACACACACACACACACACACACACATACACATATGCAAATACACACACACATATATAGATATATATGCAGACCTGTGTTTAAATTATGGTTGTAGTCTGTACCAATGCTTCTACTATAGAGAAGTTGGAGGTTTTTTAAATTATTTTTTCTTAATTTTGAATCTCAGAATTTAGTACCTTAAAATGAAAACAATGGTAAGAATGTTTACTACACACAGTTGTTGTCAAATTTTAAAAAACATAATAAAATTAATGTATGTAGAAATACATGCCAACAATAATAACTTACCATAACATTATAAAAATATTACTTTTCATGCAAAGAGTAATAGACTGGGCTTCTGTACAACATGAATGCAATATGCCTAGCATTTAAGGACTAGTCTATAGTCATAGAATGAAGTAATGACAACATTGAAAAGCTTTGAATTTCCAGTATCTTATTACATCGCCGACCCAGGATGACATTACTCTGGACATGTTTCTTGATGACTGCCTTTTAGAAGGATAGGCTGTACTTAGTGGATGAATTATCCCTCTTTGAAGCAATAATATGCACTTGAATGTGTGGTTAGTTAATATTAGTATGTGTTAGATCTCTGAGGTCTAGAAAAACACCCCACTGAAATTAAATAAAATCTACCTGATTTATGTGCCAGACAGTTAAATAAGACTTACAATGATTTTAGCAGCTTTACTGGTGCTCAGATTTACAGACAATTGAATTTCTACAGCAGAATCTCCTGACAATAAAATTTAGTGATAAAGTAGGAAACATTGTTAGCACTAAAAAGGATATTGTTAAGAAGAAAAGAAATTGAAATTTGTTATGGCAGCAACAAAAAGACACGGAATTCAGTGTGTGTAAAGTTAGTCATCTTGGGAGACAGAAAAAGAGAGGTAAAATAAATGTTTAGGATGATATTAATCTTGCAGAAACAGAGGGTAGTAAATGACCTGGGGATATCATTGTAATTAATAGTCTGAAATTAAAAGTTCAGGGTCTAGCAGGTACAATAAATGAGAGTAAAATCCCAGGACATATATATTTTTAAAAAAGGTAATTAAAAGTCAAGTAGATAATAGACCTTGTTCACATAGCATGCCAGTATTAATCACTATTTCAATATTAAACTAAATTGAAGTATTGTTCCTTTTTTTCTCTCCAGAAAATGAAAACCTTAAAAGATAGTATTAAATAATCATCAGAAATGTGTAGGAAGAAAATTGCAACAACCTATTGATTGGGAGGCACTAAGTTCTATTTCTGAGAATGCTCTGTCATTACAAGCATAGGTTGACTTTTAAATACAGAGATTTTTTTTTATTTGCACTACAAAAACTTCAAGTAAATGTGCTATTATTCTAACAGTATAGTTGCAGTATATAAAAATGTAAAAAGTTGAGTTTTCTTGAGCATTTAGTCATGAAATTACCTTTACTAAGTAGTGTGATCTTTATGTTCTGCAGACTATTAATATTTTACAGATGAAGCTTAATCACTTTTTAATTACGATGTAAATCTAAATAATTTCAGAGATCTAAATTATAGTCTCCTTAAAATTGCTACATATTTATGATACATATGTTTAATATTTGGCTGAAAATCATTTTCAAAACACATATTCACTTGAACAGTTATTTACTGAATACGTACTATATCACAAATACTGGGTAAAATTATGACAGTGCACAGACAAAAAAGATGAAGATCTAGCTCTCCAAAGGATTACTCTGCAAAGGGTGACAGAAGCATAAATTGAGTGCTTCCCCATTGGGAAGACTGGTGGTAAAGCAGGGAAGGCACAGGCTTTGATGCTGGACTGACCTAATTTTTGAATTCCAGCTGAGCCCTTTACAGCTGATAAGTCTGGGCAATTGCTTGAAAGCTCTGAGTTTCACTTTTCTCTTTTATAAACTAGTAGTAATACCTGTGTTTGGAAGTTTAATATCTGCAAAATTTGACATATAATTGGGACCCAATAAAGTCTTTTGGTTGTTTTTGTTGTTGTTTTGAATTTTGGGGGGACTGGCCTATATAATTTCCATGCTTGCTTCTTTTTTTTTTTTTTTTTTTGGTTCTTTATCTGAATCCCATGCACTCTAAAATCACAGCTATACAGCATATTCTATATTTCATTTTCTTCTCATTTGTAGTGTATGACATAATATTCCAGTCAATACATTATCTTGCACAAAGAAGTTGTTTGTAATTTAAAGGATATTTATTAAATGTCAGTTATTTGGCCAAGTATCTCCAAAGCCTCCATACTGCTTACAATAAAAAAGAATGCATCAAAAAACACTTAGAGAAATGTACATGATTATATTAGATAAAGTATCAAGGTATGCATTAGGAAGAATAAATATTATAATAAAATAAAGTAGAAAATATTGAACTCTATTTTAGAGGCATTTTAATGAAGTAAACTTTGAATAGTAAAGAAGTACTTTCACATGAAGATCAAGGTATGCATTAGGAAGAATAAATATTATAATAAAATAAAGTAGAAAATATTGAACTCCATTTTAGAGGCATTTTAATGAAGTAAACTTTGAATAGTAAAGAAGTACTTTCACATGAAGTAGTACATATATAAAGAAGAATTTTATTAAAAATGTTTTCTGTGTTCAAACTTATAAGTATCATCTATTGGCTCTATGGCTTCTTTTAGAATGATTGCTTTGGGGAACAAAATTTTATTTCTTGACATTCTGCATTTGGATCTATGTATTTACTATCTAGTAAATACACCTGGGCAGAAGTTAATTTAAAAATGACACTGTGATTATAGGTTTTGAGAGGAATATATAACATAATAATAGAATTACAATAAAATTAGGCTATTTGTCCAATAGTAGTTTTGAGAACAACTGACAAGGATCAAGTCAAAAATAAATTCAGATTTAGTCTTGAAAAACAGAACTTATTGTACAAACTGTAAAAATACTGAAAATTATAAGGGACAAATATTGATTTAGAAATATTTTTGTATATTTTTGCAAATCCATTTCATGTAAATTTAGAAATAATAACAACAAACCTGTGCTTTCTCCATTCAACAAAAAAGGCTTCAACGACATAATACACGTTAAAGGTAAGTAACTGAATGTGACCCTTTTTGCCTTTGTTTTCTACCCATATTGCATATTTCTATCACTGAAAGGTGGAGCTAAATTCAAAGGGAAAAACAAAGCCAAACTCCGATTCCAATAATAAAATTGCTCAAGTTCAAATTTGAAAAATAATCATGATATGTTTATTCTTCAAGTTGTCCATCTCAGTAGTAGTAATACCAGCACTTTATCCAGTAAAATTATTGCTAGATTGAAATTCACTGAGAAGTCTGTCTAGTCATATTAAAATAACTGTACACAGCTATTTGAAAAAAATTCTTTTAGAGTGCAAATGACTAAACTGGCAGAAAAATATCTGCACTATTTTGAGTATATATTTTTAACTTTGATGAATACTAGTTAAGAAACAAGCATCTTTAGAACATGTAAATTAAAAAATTGTTTTTCAATATCATAGAAATATTAAAAATATTCTTGCTTTATTCAAAATAGAACTCAACACTTAACCAATTTATTTGACAAGATTAATTGAACATAATCTGACTCCATTTAAGCATAAATGCATTACATAGATATGTGACTGTGTGTGTACATGTGTTTGTGTAAAGAGCACCAACTAGAAATATAAAGAGTGTGTTTTTGATACTTGTTTAATAATTTATGAAAGAAAAATGCTTTAAATATGCAGTAATAAAATTTTTTCACTGTAATGAAGATGTAATAAAAAAGGAATGTAGTACAGTTGAGAAAGGAAGAACCACACCCCTTTCTCTTTTCTTTTTAGCTCTCCTGCTACAGCTGGTTTGAGGCTACAGGATCAGCATATTAAAAGATAACAATATTAGCAACTAAGCATGAGATTTGCATCTTCACTTTAGATTTCTCACTCTCAAACCTCCTTTTGCCTTATCAGTGCAGCTACCAAAGGGCTTAGCAAATACAGCTGGAGTGGGATCCTTCAGTCATTTCAGACCGAAAATTTAATTGTTCATGTCCATTTCTAGCAGCAAGTCATGTCTGCAGACTTGTGATAAATCCTGGCAAAGAACAGGACAGACTTGAGGATGTATGCAAGTAAAATATTAACCCACATCTGTAAGAATTAATGTAGCAAATTCTATTACAGATATTATGTCTATAACATAATTTCATTTATGTTTTACATTGAATGGCCTCATCAGACTGAAAAATATTGAACCTGCATTTCAAGTAATATAGGTTAGTTTAAACATGCCTTGCATTATCATGCCATTGGCAAATTTATTTCTGTCATTTAGAAGTAAGGCATATATTTGCTGCATTTTCATGCCTGCTGCTCAGAAATACCACTATTCTTTCTTCCCACTTAATGACTTAATGCCTTATAATTCCTCAAAATACAGAAAATTACAAAACTAAATTGTATAAATGCTCTTAACTATTCAAAAGCAATCTTTGTCTTTTTCTGCAGTTGCATTGTTATTTGTTTATCCATGCTGTGCTTTAATTCATTTTAGTAATTTATTTTAAGAAAACAATGAATTACACTGGGAAAGAATAATAACAATAAAAAAATGGTAGAAAAAATCCAAACTTGACAGATGAAAATATATCTTTGTTTTCTAATGTAAAGAGGCATTTTGTTTTCTGAATAAAGGGACTAAAAACTGTATGAAAATGCCTATCAGGATGAACATATAAACAATATATATATCATAACCAGATCTAGCAAATAATTTAATTGTGAGTATATTATAAATTTAAAAAAAAACAAATAAAACTTGATTTTGTTTGATTATAAATCAAAAAACAAATGAAAGAGAAAAAAGGGGGAGAAGAGGAAAAAACAAGGCTAGTTGCATTCTCTCTAGAAAGGCAGTAGAAGCTGAGAATCAGGACAAAATGAAATGCCAAGCCTTGTTTTAAATCCTTAAATAGCATTTGGGAATAGAAACAAAATTTTCTATTCCTTCTTTTGTATTATAAAGTATTAAGAAAACATACAGAATTTTTTTCTCTTTGAAAAGTTAGCATTGCCTCATTGATATTTGTATTTGTATTTCCCTACTTATTTGTAAAAGATCAATCCTCATATCCTAGAAAGAAAATGTATTTGAACTAAGAGTATACTTGTTGGTTTAGTTATTACTGTTGGTTTAGTTGACAGTTACTAGACATCTTTTCCAATCATTCTCATCCAGAAGAGTTGCAATTTTTTTTTTTAGTTTACTAAGGTTTTCTGTGAGTCTGTGTTCAATGATGCTATCACCACATATGGCTTATGTTGTGTCACAATTACTCTTTATACCCGTGAAAAATAGAAAGTGTATAGAAGGAAACATTTTCTTGTATGACTCCTTTATGGATATTATTTCTGAAATTGTCTATTGGTGTGGCAGTTTTACTATTTATAAAATTGTAAGATTGTATTCAGGTAAAGAGCAGCTCTTTGGAATCATAAATAGGAAATAAAGAGATCTCTCCCTTGCCATTTTTTCATTTTGGTGTGTTACATTGATGAGAAAGATGATAAAACAAAGTTTTCTTGGAGGTGTACGGTTCTTTTTTTACTTTTAAGATAATTTTATTTTAACAAGTAACTTACCTTGGTTTAATAGTGCACTGTTTACTTTTTGGAGAAGAGTCCAGATTGATCACAGGAGGCAGAGTGGTGCAATCATTTGGAGTTCAAAAGAATTGGGCTTGAAATCTGTCTTCAAAACTTACTCTGTCATATTGGGCAACGTAACCAGTTTTTGCGAGTGTCAATTTCCTGGACTATGGGACTGAGAATAATTACTGCCTTGAAAGTTTTCATGGGTTTTAGAGTGATGTAATGACACATAGTCCGTCTGTCATATTGGGCAACGTAACCAGTTTTTGCGAGTGTCAATTTCCTGGACTATGGGACTGGGAATAATTACTGCCTTGAAAGTTTTCATGGGTTTTAAAGTGATGTAATGACACATAGTCCATGCTCAACTAACATAATTCAATTAGCATAAAGTTCATATATTAGATTAGATAGCTGGCATGAAACCTACATGACAACATAAAATGAATTACGTTTTTTCTTCATTGACATTTGCTCAATCCTTTAAGTACTGCCGTTGGGGTAAACAGATGGAAATTTATAGATTATGGTACTATGTGAAAAGTAGTCTTAACCTTATTAATAATTAATGATTATTAATAATTTATAAAGATTACAGATAATAATTGTTGACAGATTTTTTTGAGTTGGGAACTCTTGAAGTTGCCAAAAATAAAAAGAAAATGTAATTGAATACCTTTTAATACCTAAAAATATATAAATATATTCCTTAAATGTTCCACATTTTTTGTACTACAGAATTTAATTTGAGTAGAACATATGACAGGAGTAAAAACCTACATTTTTGGAATTATACAATTTAGCCCAAACATCCATGGTGAGTTTTTTTTTCCAATTTGATGCTTTTTGACATATGAGTATTTCTTTTTAAAGAAAAAAATATTTATTTTATTATTATTATTTTTAGATTCTAAGATGTTGTTGCAGAGAAGTTGGTGGGGATAGAGAGAGTAGATGAGGGAGGGGGATAGGGTGGAAGACAGAGGAAGGAAAGGGGGCCTGGTCCAGATCCATGGAACCCCCCACATTCCAGCAGGGGAGAGCAGGGGACTTCTGGTAGAGGCTAGGTCGCTGCTGGGCTGCATGCAAATGTTGCAGGGGTGTGGGCTGAGGTGGGGCTGAGGCTGGGGCTCCCAAGCCAGGGTGGTGGGGAGGGCCTAAGCTATGGTGAGATCTTGAAAATGAGAACAAAAACAATAAGGTAAAGATGAAGAGAACAATAATCCAGGCTGAGACAACAGCATTTTCATAGGATTGGGGGCTAGGAAGAGCATAGTAGTTCAGTATTTTTGGCTATAGAATATAAATATAAGCCATAGTAAGAGAGAGGATTATAGAGGTGAGAAGCTATCAGATAATTTGTATGTCATCCACATAAAGAGGAGCAGCCCAGCCTGTCTGATTTTTACTTCAGAAATATCACTCTGACCCGTACAGTGGAAAATGGAATAAAATCAGAAGTGGAAAGATCACCTGAGAGGCAGCTTTAGTAATCCACCTGAGGGATGATGAAGAGCTCAAAATATGGGATTAATAAGATAATTAATGGTGAAATCGACTAGACTTGACTCTGATGAAAGAAGGAAGCCTCTAGTTTCTGAATTAGTGTCATTCTAGCTGTAACAGACTGGGTGTTGGAATCATTTTAGAAATTATTGGAGCTTTAATATTGAAATAATAATTTAGTTTTGTTTACTTAGTACAATTTAAATTTTTTTGTAATATGTAAAGACTACTATGCTCAACTGCAGTGATTATTCAGTTTTGCTAATTAAACAATTTTAAAGTATTTTGAAATATATCAATATAAGACTCCTTCCTTCTATATTTATTTTTATATTGCCCCTGTATATTTTAGTACTGAATTAGTTTATATTTCTTCAATCGTATCTTTCCTGTCTCACCATCCCCAGCGTATAGTCTCTAAATTTGATATATGCTCTCAGGCAAAAGATAAAAATTTCTGGGAGAAAGAATAGGTATGTTTGTTTTGACCATTGGAGTATATCGAACATGTAGATAACTATATGTTTTATGGAGTCATTTTTCAAGATTTTAAATTAATTTTGTCAGCCAAGGACAGCATGAAACTTTTATTTATGGTGTGTTAGATGAGTGGTAAAGGCTGGGAGATTGTGTATGTGTGTGTGTAAGTGTTATGTTTGTATGCGAGTGCATGTTGTTTGTTTTAGTTAGTCTATAAATTAGATCATAACTTAATGCCTAATCAAATTTTCAGAAAAGGGTTACATTTCTGACAATTGTGAAATGTGATTCTTATTTTTACCCCATAGTTGGAAAACACCTGCTTTTTGAACTAGATTCCTGCAGCTCTGAATTTCATTAAATAATATGTTTGGAAGTTTCATAACTTTCTCTCTAGCGGATTATTAAATTGTGTTTATTATCATAATTATAATATATATCAATTAAAAATCTATGCCTTTATAATAAGCCATCTGAGAAATCCCAGACCCTTTATAGTATATAAAAAGAAAAATATATTTTGACATTTTTAATTTAGATATATGGATAGGAAGTACACATAAACTGTAGAGAATAAACTAAAACTGACCTGTACAGTTTTAGGATAAATAGAATAAATCTATTTTATCAAATTATGATAAACATAGGACCATCAAAATTCATCCTTGATAAAAGAGCACACAAAATCTTTGTTCGTTTATTTATTAAACATGCATGTTTTATCCTTATTTAAAAATTATTTTTTAATGAAATTTATAATTACCAGATATAATCTACATTTCTCACAATAAGGTGGAAAATCCCATATCATTAGGTCTAATTAGCCAAAACATTAAGCTCTGAAAGGAAGTCTTTCACTTTCACTATCTAATACTGCAAACCTTTTCCTTGAGCTCAGTTGCTTCTCATCCTTACTGAGGAAAACATCTGTGAACTAGGTAAGTCTTCTTAATGATGCCAAATCTGTGGCAAATGACCCCACATTTCAAATAATAATCATATAAGCTAAAAATAAAAGTAATTTATCCCTTTGTCTGGAACAGGTGCTTCTGAAATGACTTTCAGTAAGTCATGCTTTTGTTTTATTTCCACAGCTGTGAGAATATGTCCCAAGCAGGTGACAGATTGCTTATCCACTAAATTAACATTTGTCACTTTAAATAATGCAAACATTTTTTCAGTACCTACATATCATTACATTTATGTCATTGTGAATGTTTATTATAAAAATGTGCCATCCTAGTGTTACCTTGAAAACTACGTCAGTCTCTGTTTGTAACACAGAACCTACTAAAGCAACCCAAATAATATTTTGTGAAATTCTAAAAGTCAGTTTTTAATCCAGCAATGTAAAACATCAGATGAGAAGTGTATTGTCTAATTTTTTGTTTAGCAGCTTTACAACTCACAAGGTCCAATGTACTCGATACTGGCTCTCTATTGAGATCTGGAATCAACAATAATTTTTTTTTCATTTCATTTGAGCATCACAATCACTCCGTGCCTTACTTCTTGGTACATTTCTTGATTTCCCTAGCATAGAGCATAAGGGCCTAATATTTAGAAAGATGACATTTAAGGAAAAATTTAGTGCACATTTACGATAAGCATACATGATTCAACATTGTATATACCAGACTATCCCAACCTTTTTATTTGTTTTTTCCTAACATTAACATATTATATTAGTGTGGTACATTAGATACAATTATGAACCAATACTGATATATTATTAACTCAATTTTACATTAGGGTTCCCTCTTTGTGTTGTACAGTTCTATGGGTTTTGTCACTGCATAATGTCATGTGCTCATCATTACAGTGTCATACACAGAATATTTTCACTTCCCTAAAATTCACCCTGTGCTCCCCCTATTTATCCCTGTCTTCTTCCCTCCTCCCTTAAAACCCTGGCAACCATTGATTTATTTTGTTCCATTACCTCGAACACCTATCATTTCTTTGTGTTGAGAACGTATAATTCACCTTAAAAATCTCAGTATTCCACCTTTGTCCTCTGCAGGAGATCCAGGCAGTGGTATTCCTGTATGTACTCGACCCGCACTCTTCTCAAACAGACGGGCGGCTTCTTACATCAAGCGATTGTGACTCTGCCTGATAAGTTTTACTGGCAGGGATATGACAGGAGGCTGGAGGGGCTGGAGAATTAAAGTCTCCCCCCAAACCGTCCCCATTCACCTTCTTCAACTACAGTCATAACTGACCAATTGGGCTTTGGTAAGTAAATTGTTCAAGCCCTCGGGTGTGATCTCTAAGGGTTCCACACAGCCCCAATAGGCCAGTGCCTCGTTTGCCCACAGTAGTGACCTCATGGATAACCTAGAAACTCTCTTCTCTGCTCTTGAAATTTCCTAATCCCACCTCATCATTCTTGGCACTACTGACAAATAAAATAATTGCAAGTGAGACTCCTGTTTCAGGGCCTGCTTCTGAAGGAAACTGAAAACTGCTGAAGAAAACTGAAAATTTCTGAAAACTTTTTTTACTTGTAAGAGAAATTGATTAATTTTACCGAAAATACCCATTTTGTGAGCTCCTCTTCATTAATCATCAAATTAAATGAGCAGAAAAATTTGCTTAGTAAAGAAATTTTTAAAAAATACACACTCAGACAAAATCAGTCAAGCAATGGAGCCAGCTGCCGGAGGTCCTGAGATGGGAGTCGGGGGCCAGCCCCACATGCAACAGCATCTTAGAATGTACTTGTAAGCCAATGTGTTTCTTTGGGTGTGTGACTTATCTGCTCATGTCCTTCACCAAATTTCTGCTTAGATTTTTTTAATTCAATTTTAAGAGTTATTTTTGCATTAAGGATGTTAATCTTTGAGTGTTAAATGTGTTCCTTGCAAATTGACTTCAAATTTAATTTGTGATGTTTTCCTTCATTTCTATGTTGAGAAAATAATTTTCTATCTAAACATTCAATTTAAAAAAAATAAAAATACACACACGTATTTATGTCTATTTTAGAATCTTAGATTTCTGGCAAATAAGCATGAGCACAATGTAACCAGATTTTTCTAACAAAAAAAGTTCCATCAATCTTGTTCATTCTTACATTTCATACATTTTTATAAAACTTTTTCATTATCTTATTTATGTCTATTTTAGAATCTTAGATTTCTGGCAAATAAGCATGAGCACAATGTAACCAGGTTTTTCTAACAAAAAAAGTTCCATCAATCTTGTTCATTCTTACATTTCATACATTTTTATAAAACTTTTTCATTATCTGGCTTCAAAGCCGACTACAAATTAGAAGCTTTAAATTAGAATTCAAGAGATAGTCTGCTGGTNGCTTCAAAGCCGACTACAAATTAGAAGCTTTAAATTAGAATTCAAGAGATAGTCTGCTGGTAATAGAAAAATTTAAATTCAGAAAAATAAAATAAAACAAAAATTTTCAGGAAGCAAATTATTTCACAACCCCATTATCTAGTCTGAAACTGGTGCACTCAGTCAGCCTGTAAGTATATGAATTCATACTTACATATATATTTTTAATGCATATATTCTGACTTTAGAATATCAAAAAGCTTTCAGTTATATTCAGAAGTATTTTTGTAAGTATTTAAAAATGTTTAACATATTTCTAAATAGCAAATAAATATGTTTTGCTCCAACAAACCACACCAATCCTAAAAAGTTACATAAGCAGAACTCATTTTTAAAAATTCAGAATAACTAAGAGAAGTGTAATCTAAACTGAAATTTTGCAGTTTGGACCTTATAAAATCAATGTTTCCATTATTCATACATAAATGAGATGAGTAAAGCAAGCCTCATAACAAAGTAGACAGTTACATTTCCTTAGAAAATAGACTGTTTCAAATTGTTAAAACATTGTATTGAGAAATTTTTTCTCTAAAACAATATTTTCCTAATTTATATAGCAAATTGATATTGTTAAAATTAAGTGGAGCTTTTAAAACTCCTCACAAAAAAATATGTAAAATACACAAATTAAGGTAAAAGAAAATTTATCTGTAAACAGATTTATAAAAAGAGCAAAGAATAAAGAGACAAGTTGCAGATTAAACATATTTTTCTTTTGTAATTAATATTATATATATACTGGGTCAACTTGGCAGTGGCATTCAAAATAAAATTATGGAAAAATGCTGTTCATGTAAGTATTAAATATACTGACGTCTAGACCAACAGCTGTGCCCAGGAGCAATAAAATTCATTTAGTGCAGACAATTGCCCCTTTTTATGCTCAGTATTAGCACCTTTGATAATAAATACAATATTTTTCTTATGTTTGATGTCTTTGAATATAATTCAGTGGTTAAATTTTCTTTCACATCCTGTAGGTTTTGCAGATACATCTGGGAAATCATTTACCATAGTTTCTGAATCCTTACAGTGACTTTGGAGCAATACTGTTTTAATTATCCACAGAATTTTTTATTATTCTCCCTAAAATAGAAACACCACAAGAGGATGAAATCCTTCAGCTGTTTGTTATGAACATATTTTATTATAAGAAGAGAATGATTATGTGTTTAACATGTAGATGTCGGCTTACTTATTTCAGCTTTTCTTGAAATTAGGTGCATATTCAATGTTTGCACATTTTATCTTCTGATCATGTGAAAATATGATAACTTTTATTGTCATGTATATTTTTAACATAGCATACTTTACTCAAATTATTTGATTATCAGTCCATTACCCTTTGAGAATCAGAGTACTTTAACTTACTTTGTCAGTGAACGTGTTACTAAAATTTTTCTCTGTTTTCTGTAAAATAAAGCCATTTGTTATACAGCCTCCATGATTTCTTCTAATGCTTCGATTCTGAAGCCATGTTCCCAGATCTTAGTAAGCCTCCTTGAATCTGAACAGCCCTGTACACTGTTGGTGCCTTCATCTGTCACTTGAACTCTTTTTTCCTTCATTCCTGTCATTTAAAATTAGTGAACACAAATTGCACTTACACGGGGTATAAGTGCAATTTGTGGTAATGGGTATACAGCCAATATGAATCTGGCCCCCACATCATGGGCACGAGTGGTGACAATCAGCTTTGTAGCTCATGAATATCCATAACCAGTATATATATATACTGACA
>NW_007732951.1:39462-44503 GCF_000696425.1 Galeopterus variegatus | reverse complement strand
CTTTTTTCCTTCATTCCTGTCATTTAAAATTAGTGAACACAAATTGCACTTACACGGGGTACAAGTGCAATTTGTGGTAATGGGTATACAGCCAATATGAATCTGGCCCCCACATCATGGGCACGAGGGGTGACAATCAGCTTTGTAGCTCATGAATATCCATAACCAGTATATATATATACTGACACACATATATATATGTGTGTGTGTGTGTGTGTGTGTGTGTGTGTGTGTATGTGTGTGTGTATATATATGTATATATATGTGTGTATATGTGTGTGTGTGTGTGTGTGTGTATATATATATATATATATATGTATATTTATACAAGGATGGGCAGGTTATGAAATATATATATATATATTGGTGAACACTTCCATGTATTGAGTACCTCTTAATTCATTAAAAAAGACCCAAAGTTTTTACATCTTTATTTATACATGTCTTATTTCCATGTATATGTGTAAAATGCTAGGAACAGAAACTATGGCTAATCCTAACTTGGTATTCCTTGTTCAGATTAGTATTCTTCATTGTTGTTAGCAGTATTTTGTAGATAGCAGGAAATTAATGCAATGAATATGTATGTATTAATTGATTTAATGGCTTGGTTGGCAATTACGTTATAGCTAATAAGTTCCTTCCTTTTAAAGTCTTCAAAAACAATACCAATATACTTTGCAAATCTGAAAATTATTTGTTTTAAGCATATTCCAAACACTTTTAAGCACAATTTTTATTACTCTCATTGATCATTGCTAGAAGATAGATCTAAAATTAGGCCTATAATGCTAGCTATTCCCTCAGATCTTTCGTATAGAATTATGTATAAAGAATACTCTTTTCAGAACATTCAAGGGCTTTCAAGAACTGAGTTTTGTTGAATTTTTTTTTTACACTTGTGTTTTTTTCCAAAATCAGTAGAAACAAAATAGGATAATACTAATAATAAAAAACAGCTTTCATAAAGTTTCTGGTCCTTCAAATACGAAATGCAATGAATAAAATTGTTCCAGTATCCTGCAAGAAAATTATCTGTGTTAGTAGCTTGCAAGTAATTTAAGAAATATATGCTCCACTAGTAGTAAGGTAGAGCTGGTTGCCTGGGATAAGGTACAATATTTAAAATTTGTTTACGCTTCAATCATTTTAAAAAATTATTCAAACTCAGAGGCAGAAAGCAGAGCAGGGACTGTTTATCCCCCAATTATGCAGTATTTTAATTAAGCAAGAAATAATAAGAAAAATTAAAATCTATTTATTGCCAGTCCATAGATTTCCAAATTTCAGTATGTGCAGGTACCCCATGGCGACCATGTTATGAGTTCCTAGGAATTATTCTATGTGTACATATTGGAAATCTCTGTGTGTGAGTTTCAGAAATATGCATTTTGAAAAGATTTCTGATGATTCTGAGCTATTGAGGATTCAATCCAACCTTGAAACGTGCTCATGAAGTTCATTCAGGATGAGATAGTTATGGTTCAAAGCATGGAATAAATATGCAATAAACATTTGATAGATTGAGATCTAAACATGATAAACCTGAAAACCACATTGAAATTCTAAAACTATAACTTTGTTCACATCAGTTAAACAATCTTATTTCCTTTAACTATTAAAAGATACCGGTGCTTGCATTAAAACTATTCGATAAATTTTAATTTAGCAACATAGATGGTGCATATACTGATTTCTACTGCAAGTTATGTTAATTAAAAGAATAGCTGGTCTTTATCATTACTTTTTATCCACTATAATTATCCATTATTCCTAGATTAGACTCATAATTTGTACAAAATTCAATCCCTTTATTCCTTTATAATTATTATTAGCTCTTGAATTGAAGCTTCTTTTTCTACTTATTCATGTAACATAGAATCTAACAATCATGAGTCATAGTGAACAGCATTCTATCAAGGTGACATTGCTGGCCAAATGATAAATATTTAGACAAAATTTAATAAATCTACTTATTGCTAATTCATATGTATTTTTGAATCTTACTTCCTGTAGGTCCACATTATCCTAATGATGAGTAATTACATATAATTTTATATAGAGAGAGGAAAAAAAACATTTTTGAATCTTTGTTTTCATGTTTTCTTGAAATGTGTACACAATCTTAAGTTCATTAAATTGCTTATTTTTAAACTTCGGTTTCCCATTATATAAATATTTATGTTACCAAAAATGATGAAAATGTCCATATATATGTCATTTCTTTTTTTTCTTCCAAGTATTCTCATTGTGACCTTAGGTACATCTCCTCATTCCTTGGACGGAAATATTCTTACCTCTAAATAAGTACATAATTAGTTTGAACAAGTTTTTTCCAAACCCATCCCAAATGCAATTTTGTAAATTAATGCAGGATATTGGAACTATGAAACATCCATCGAGATAGTTATTTGTTCTCTCACTCAACCAGCTAGCAGCTACTATGTGCCAGTTACTACATTTAAACAGTGGATGACACAAGAGCTAAACTTAATAGCAAAAAATGTGTAAAGACCTTAATATTTCTTTACTGAAACATAATTGATTATAAATATGTGATAATTGTGGGGTATGGAGTTGACTACACATACTTGTGTGTGATATGTGATGATCAAAACAGAATAATTAGAATATTCATCATTATAAAATGTAATCATTCCTTGTTTTCATTAACCAATTCTGTTCTAATCCTCCTCCTGCTGCCCCTTGCTATCTCTAGTAACCACAGTTCTGTTTTCTCCTTCTGAAAGCTCAATGTATTATTGTGATTGTCACTTCTTTCTTATTTCTTTCCTTCTTTCTTTCATTCACTCTTTCTTTTTTATCACTCACTTATGAGTAAGGACATGTGTTATTTTTCTTTCTCTGCCTGGCTTATTTCACTTCTTAATTATCTCTAAGTTCATCTATGTTGTTGTGCATGGCAGAATTTCATTTGTTTTTATGGCACAGTAGTATTCCATTGTGTATACATACATGTTCCTTGCCCAGACATCTGGTGATGGACACATAGGTTGGTTCCATAACATTACTCCTGTAAATAGAGCTGCAATAAACATGGGAGTGCAGGTATCTCTTAAACATCATGATTACCGTTCCTTTGACTATATACTCAGTAGCCATATTTTGCATCATGGTAGTTCTATTTGTAGTTGTTTGAGAAACTTTCGTGCTGTTATTCATAATGGCTGTACTAATTTACAGTCCCACCAGCAATGCAGAAGAATTCCTGTTTCTCTGCATCTGAGCTAGCATTTGTTATTCTCTGTCTTTTTTATAATAGCCAGTCTAACTGGAGTGAGATGATGTCTCAATGTGGTTTTGATTTGCATTTCCCTAGAGATTAGTGATGTTGAGCAGTTTTTCATGTACCTGTTGGTCATTTGTATGTCTTCCTTTGAGAAATGTCTATTCATTTCCTTTGCCCATATTTTAATGAGATTATTATCTTTTTTACTGTGAAGTTGTTTGAGTTCCTTGCATATTCTGGATATTAGTTGCTTGTCAAATGTATAATTTACAAATATTTCCTACCATTCCATACTTTGTATTTTCACTTTGTTGATTGTTTCTTTTGCTGTGCAAAAGTTTTTCGATTTCATGTAATCACATTTGTTTATTTTTTCTTTTGTTGCCCTTACTTTTGGGGTCTTATTCATAAAGTCTTTGCTCAGTCCTACATCCTGAAGTGTTTCCCCTATGTTTTCTTTTAGGAATTTTATAGTTTCAGGTCTTAAATTTAAGTCTTTAATCCTTTTTGAGTTGATTTCAGTATATGGCAAAAGGTACTAGGCTACTTTTATTCTTCTACACATGAATATCCAGTTTTCCCAGCACCATTTATTGAGGAGGCTGTCCTTTCCCCAGTGTATGCTCTTGTTACCTTTGTTGAATATCAGTTTGTTGTAACTACATGGATTGATTTATGGATTCCCTATTCTGTTCCATTGGTCTGTAGGTCTGTTTTTATTTCAATACCATACATTTTTTTTGCTATAGCTATGTAGCATAATTTGAAGTCAAGTAGTGTAATGCCTCTGGCTTTATTTATTTTTTTATTCTTTTGCTCAGGATTGCTTTGGCTATTTGGGGTCTTTTGTTTTTCCATAGGCATATTAGGATTGTTTTTTCCATTTCTGTGAAGAATGTCATTGGTATTTTGATGGTATTGCACTGAATCTCTAGATTGCTTTGGATAATATGAACATTTTCACAACTTTAATTCCTCAAATCCATGAAAATGGAATGTCTTTCTATCCTTGTGTGTCCTCTTTTATTTCTTTCAGCATTGTTTTGTAGTTCTCACTATAAACATCTTTCACATTCGTGGTTAAATTTTTTCCTAGGTATTCCATTTTTGGGGTAGCTATCTTAAATGGGCTTACTTTCTTTTTCTGCTAGTTCAATGTTGTAGTATAGAAACAATACTAATTTTCATGTATTGATTTTGTATCCTACAACTTTACTAAATTTGTTTATCAGCGCTAAGAGTTTTTTGGTAGAGCCTTTAGGTTTTTTTTTTTTTTTTAAATATACAAGCACGTCGTCTACAAAGAGGAAAATTTTGATTTTATCTTTCCAATTTGGATGCCCTTTATTTCTTTTCCTTTCCTAATGGCTCTGACAGGTACTTCCAATACTATGTTAAATAGGAGTAGTGAGAGGGGGCATCCATGTATTGTTCATATTTTCAAAGGAAAAGCTTTCAGTTTTTCCCCTTTCAGGATAATATTGGCCATGGATTTGTCATATATGGATTTTATTGTGTTGAAATACTTTTTTATTGTGTTGAAATACCTAAATTGATGAGAGTCTTTATCATGAATGGATGTTGAATTTTGTCATATGCTTCTTCTGCATCTATTGAGATAATCCTATGGTTTTTGTCCTTGATTTTGTTGATGTGATATATTACATTTATTGACTTGCATATGTTGAAGCATCTTTGCATCCCTGGAATGAATCCCACTTGATCATTATGTATAATCTTTTTGATGTGATTCTGTATTCATCTTGCTAATATTTTGTTGACTATTTTTGT
>NW_007732951.1:29779-38967 GCF_000696425.1 Galeopterus variegatus | reverse complement strand
AATTTTGTCATATGCTTCTTCTGCATCTATTGAGATAATCCTATGGTTTTTGTCCTTGATTTTGTTGATGTGATATATTACATTTATTGACTTGCATATGTTGAAGCATCTTTGCATCCCTGGAATGAATCCCACTTGATCATTATGTATAATCTTTTTGATGTGATTCTGTATTCATCTTGCTAATATTTTGTTGACTATTTTTGTGTCTATATTCATCTATATTGGCTTGTAGTTTTCTTTTTTGTTGTATCTCTGTGGTTTTGGTATCAGGTTATGCTGACCTCATAGAATGAGTTTGGGAGAATGGCCTCTGCTTCAGTTTTTTAGAATAGTTTGAAATGGGTTGGTATTAATTCTTCTTTGAAGGTTTGATAGAATACAGCAGTGAAGTCATCTAGTCCTGGGTTTTTCTTTATAGGGAAACTACTTATCACTACTTCAATCTTGTTGCTTATTATTCGTATGTTCGGGTTTTCTCTGTCTTCTTGGCTTAGTCTTGGTAGATTATATGTGTCCAGAATTTTATCCATTTCCTTCAGGATTTCAATTTTATTTGCATATAGTTGTTCATTATAGTCTCTAATGAGTCTTCGTATTTTAGTAGTATCAGTTATAATGTCTCCTTTCTCATTTCTAATTTTTGTTATTTGGGTCTTCTTTCTTTTTTTAGTTAGACTAGCTAATGGTTAATCTATTTGGTTTATCTTCTTAAAGAACCAACTTTTCGTCTTGTTGATCTTTTTCATCTTTTTTTTTTTTCTTTTCTTTTTTGGTCTCTTTCATTTAGTTCTGCTCTGTTCTTAATGATTTCTTCTTGTCTATTGATTTTGCTGTTGGATAGTTCCTGTTTTGTTTTTCTAGTTCTTTGAGTTGTAACATGTTGCTTATGCTCTCAGTATTTTGTTTGTCTGTTTGTTTTTTATTTCATTGAATGAATCCTTTGGTTCCACAAGTTCTGCTGCATTCTTTTTTAAGGCCTTTATCTTTTTATGAAGTTCCTCCTTCAGATCGTGGATTTTTCTTTCTTTTTTTTTAAATTTCATTGTGTCATCTCCCTGAGGTTTCTTGTATCTCATTGAGTTTCCTTAAGACTGTTGTTTGAAATTCCTTTCTAATCATTTCATAAGTTTCCTGCTGTTTGGGCTCTTGTAAAGGAGAATTATTATTGTATTATTGCATTCCTTTGGGGGTGTCATATATATATTGTCTTGTTATTTTATTTATTGTTTGTTTGTTTGTTTGTTTGTTTATTGTATTTCTTGTACCCCTATGTTGATACCTGGGCATTTAGTTGAGCAGTTGTCTTCTACTTCTCAGTAGTGACTTTTGAGAAGACAGACTCTCTCTTGTAGATATATTTTATATCAGAAGGTGTTTTATTTTCAGTTCTAGGTAGATGCAGTTGTGTAGTCTCTGTGTGGTTATTTCAACTGTATTCAAAATCAAGGTTATCTGTAAGTGCCTCCATGGCATTGGTGCTGGGCCATTCAGTAGTTCCTTGCTGAAGTGGGGACACTGGTTGGGTCATTGACATCATGGTGAGATATCTGGATCTTAGGAGAAGCTCCTGGATGCCCTGTAGCTCATTAGCTGAGGTAGATGATCCTGTACAGCATCACTGGCACCCAGCTAGTGTCCTGTGACCTTGAAAGGTGCTCTGGGGTGATCTGAAGAGCCTTGGCTTAAATAGATGACTCTAGTTGGGGTTCCTGAAGGTGGGGATTAGTATCTTAGGTTTTGAGATGGATGACGGGGTACTCAGCAGCCCTTTGGCTAGAGTGGATGACTTAATGGTGTCATTGGGGCTCTGGGAAGACCACTGTATTCCAAGGAGAGGCATTTAGGTACTCTATAGATTCACCATTGAAGCGAGTGACACTGACTGGGGTCACTGGCTTGTATGTGGGGCACTATCTTCTCAGGACGGACGCTGGGATTGTCTGAAGCTCCACTGCTAAAGTGGGGTATTCTGAGCATTACTCAAACACTTAAAATCACCTCACCTGGGGCGGGATATCTTACGCCAAGTCTCTGGGGCTGTGGGTAGGTCTCTATGCCCCCCAGAAGAGATGTTGAATCCCTATGAAGCCTCCTTGCTGGGGCAGGAAGACCTATGCAGGCTCACTGGTGCTGCAGGCATGTGTCTGTGCCTGAGAGGGAAATAGGAGTCCTCCCCTACCTCTTCTTGGCTACATGAATTGAATGGGCACCTCACCAAAGAAGGTAGAGTTGCCAACTGTGGCTAGACATCCCAATTAGGTATTTTTCTGACTTTGTAAAGCATGCTTACCTCCTCTGTCCCAAGGGTGACAGCCTCACTGCACTGAACCTCACGTTCCTAGGGCAAAGAAAGCTGCATGGATACGGGTGTGGGCAAACCAGCATAATGATTTGGCCACAGGGGAGTAAAACCACTTCAGGGGCCAGAAAGAAATGGTCTTGTGTGTTGAGGTTAATCTCAGATCTGACACTGCTGCAGAAGCCTGGGGCCCAAAGAGTGGGGGCAGTTTAGCTTGTGCCCCTCCCCAGGTCAATTCAGTCATATGTGCTACCAGGAGTTTCCCACACCAGGCACGTGGTGGTAGAGGCCGCACCTGAGAGAGGCCTGTGGGTCTCCTCCCCCTCCTCGTGGCTATATGCAGTGTACAGGCATCCCTCCAATATTGGTGGGGTCACTGGGGGCATGCACTGGACCTAAATAATCTACTTTCTAGGTCTAGAGCAAGTACACATCCATCCTCTTCATCCTGAAGGTGGCACCCTCACTGCAGTGGACTGTCCATTCCCAGGGTTCCGGGCTGAAGTCAAGGGTCAATCCCAGTCCCAAGTTCACAGCATCTGTCTGGGACCCAGAGGGGAGGCCTGTGGGTCTCCTCCCCCTCCTCATGGCTATATGCAGTGTACAGGCATCCCTCCAATATTGGTGGGGTCACTGGGGGCATGCACTGGACCTAAATAAGCTACTTTCTAGGTCTAGAGCAAGTACGCATCCATCCTCTTCATCCTGAAGGTGGCACCCTCACTGCAGTGGACTGTCCATTCCCAGGGTTCTGGGCTGAAGTCAAGGGTCAATCCCAGTCCCAAGTTCACAGCATCTGTCTGGGACCCAGAGGGTTAGAGTAGCTCTTTGTGAATCCTTCCCAGGTCAGGGCAGCCATACATGCCAGCTGCAGTTCCTGACACTGAGTGCAGGGCCGCAGGGGCAGTGTAGACTCCCCTGCGGGTTGGAGCACCAGTGGCCTTCTCACCTTCCCATAGGCAAAAACTCCTGAATTCCCTCCACTACTGGTTGGCGGATGGGCTAGAGATGGCTGATAATTTTTCCTAACTCTCTATGGCTATCCTGAGTTTCTGTACTCACCAGTGTCTCCACTACTCCCTTGATGTGCTCGAGCTTCCTTCTTTTGTTTCTCTCATCCAAGTGTAGCTATAGTTTGGTGTACTCCCTGTCCTTATGGGAGAAGCAAGCAATGCCTCCTTCTAGTCAGCCATCTTGCCCTGCTTCCAAGACCTTAATTGTCTTACATGCATACATTAATAATCACTACTCTGCACCAAGTCTAAACAAGCTACCGAATGCCAAATTTCTTCATAATTTCTTTCTCAGAAATGCAAAACCCATTCATTCATTCAATACACATGTATAAACTTTTTATTTTATACCAGGTTCTATAGTAGGTCCCCAAGATACACAAATAAGACACTGACTGCCTATAAGGAGTTCATACTTAATTATGGCTATATATATACATACATACATACATACATGCACACACACATACACACACGCAGAAGCAATACATATGGGCAGCTCTGACATTCTAATAAAATAATGCTACGCATATGATGGTAAGTAAACTATATGTGGGATATATATATATGTTATAGATACAAAGCACACAAAACCAAAGTTCCAAGGGCTTAATCATCTAGTTGGGGACACACACACACACACACACATACACATACACACACACACACGCTCACAAAAAAACACATATGGACACACACACTCATATGTAATCCTTATAAGTAAATAACAATGAAGGTGAAAAGAGAAAAAGCTAAATTTTTTGATTATCTAATTTGTGCAAGGCATGAGTTAGGTGGTTTTTATAAATCATATTTAATTTATTCAATTCAGCAAATGAGGGCAATCTTAATAAATATTTTAAGATGAGGAAAGTGAGATTCAAAGAGCCAAAGTACCTTCTGCAGTAACTAATATAATCATAGTTCAAACACAGGTCAGACTAGTTGATTGTCACAGGTGTACTCTCCGTCATTCTGCACCATGTTAACTTAGTATGAATTAGATTAAAAAGAGGAAAAAAGAAAGAAAAAAAAAAGAAAGAAAACATGATCAGTAAGAGTTTCTGCAGGACTTTGATGGTGCTTGTCACGTGAGCTTTGAAAGAGTTGTAATAGACATGAAAGAGAAGATGTGAGCCACAATTTGATGGGTGAATATGATATGATGATATGAACTGCTGTTGCATATGTGTAATAGAGTGCAGTTATGGTATTCTTTGAGGATTGAGCATAATTACTCAAACAGCCATTAGTGCATAGAAAAGACACTTATCAGCTGGGGAGGAATGAACATTTGGAAAATAATGAATAGATCAGTTTTCCAAATCATTGGAATATAAACATTTGTGTGTGTAAGATACATGGATACATGAAGCAAGTGTTTAAAATGTTAATTATTCAGATTTACCAGAGTTTGATTTATTATCTCTGGGAGTGAGACCTTGGAATCATTATTTTAATAAGCCCCATAAAGCATTTTGATACAACTGGTTTGAAAGCTATATTTTGAAAATCACTGGCTTGGAAGGCAGTGATAATATACAGACATAAGCAGAAATGGTATATATATATGGATTATTGATAGATGATAGATAGATGAAGTCATTAATTTGGGGTACAGATTTTAGGAGATAGCCTTTAAATGTTGTTTATTTTAATAATGTGATTTGCAAGGTAATGTGTTTTAAATGCTAATGGAAGGTGATCATACAATCCTCTTTATGGTGTTAATAAGTACTGACTAAAAAAGACATAGGACTTTCTACTGCTTTCCCACGACATGTGCTACAACAATAATAGCAGCTAACATTTCATTAGCCTTTAATATGTGTCAGACACTGTTCGGAGTGCTTCATAGGTAAATTGTTTAAGATTACAAGGATCCAATGAGTTTCATCTCATTACTATCACACTTTTACAGAATAGTCAACTGAGAACAAGAGGCTAGGTGACTTTCCCCCAAACGAAGGATCAGAAAATGGTGTGGCTAAATAAAGTGTCAAGAATCCTAATCAATGAATGTGACATGCTAATTGAGTGATTTCAATTAATTAGCTAAAACAATTTCACTATAGATTAACTCAAATACTTGTAATAGAAATAAATTGATATCACCCAATTACAAGTATTTGAGTTAATCTATAGTGAAATTGTTTTAGCTAATTAATTTTTCATTCAGTAAATACTTTCCAAATATTTGCAGCATTTTTGCTAAATCCCTAAGAAAGTTTTAAAGATTATTTTTGAGTATAAAATGTCACTATAGAAATCATTTCAGATCTATTTGACATATTTTAGCCATTAACTTTACTTCCATCCATCTTTGTCTTAGATGTATAGAAATATGTCCACAAAAAATGGAGAAATAAATGTAAATTCTCTTAAATGAGTGGAAAAACCCATAACCAGTGTCAACTGTCAAGTGAATTAGAAAAACTGAATGAGTAATGACTGAGTATATATAATTCTGCTGATGGTGTGGATTTACAGATACATATGTGACATTTATCCCACAAATAAAGGCAGAGACAAGCAAACTGTTTTAAAGACATTAAGTATATCTTTGGGAAATTTAGGAGAAACTTTTCTTAAAATAGGTTACTTGGATTGTTACATTTACACTGTTTTATAGGACCCATCCCAGAAGAACCAGTTCAATGTGAAAATGACAAGGCCCTGATGAGTAGTGGTAAGGCTACTCTTTAAAAAGATAAATAAATAAGCAAAAACAAACAAAATGTATACTGCATTGCCACAAATAGAAATATAAACAAAACACAGAATAAATTTATTTATTTATTCAGAATAAATAACAAGCTTAATTGAGAAATCACTTTATATATGAGTTAAAAAAACTTTAAAATACATATTAATTGTCATGTCTAAGGACAACCATCAAAAGCTAAAGGTGTGTTTTTACCGTAAATTAATGGAAAAATTTAAAAAAATACTCACCAATAATAATAATACATTTGAGAGTTAATATGCTCAGTAAAATGGGATTTACTGATGAAATTGTGCTGTTTAGAAAGATCTCAAATGTGCCACTTAGTAGATGAGCAACTCTAAGCATAACCTTTGTCTGTTTCAGTTTTTCTCTGCATAAAAAGGAATATTGGAATGTCCTTGATATAATTATTCTCAGCACTAAATGTGATAATGCAGACAGAATTGTTGTAGATCATGGTAAGGTCTACATTCCTATTAAGCTACTTTTGTCATCATTATTATCTCTGAAAAAAATAATAAAATAACGGAGGCAAAAATTTTAAAAAATGATAGGTAGCTCTTTACCTTAATATTTATATTACGAAATAAGGAAACTACTTATACTGCAAGAGAATTCTAAAGACATGAACCCCAAAATACAGAACTCTTAGAAGAAAACAAACAAAACTCTTTGTGACCTTGGAGGGATCAAAAGTTTCTTAAATAGAAAGCAAAAAGCACAAAATATAAAAGACAAGTTTGATAAATTGGAACTCATCAAAAATAAATACTTTTGCTCTTCACAGGTCATCAATAAGAAAATGAAAAGCAAAGACACAGACTGGGAGAAAATATTCACTGCATATATAACTGAAAAAGGACTTGTATTGAGAACTCTTACAAATCGATGATAAAAAGGCAATCAACTCAGTATAAAAATAGGCAAAAGACTTAGCAAATGATTCACAAAAGAACATTATGAATGGTCAACAAGCTCTTCAGAAAATGCTTAACGTCATTATCTGTCAGGGGAAATGCAAGTTAAAGCCTTAATGAAATACCCCTACACCCCTGTCAGATTGGCTGTAATTAGAAAGACTGACAATCTCAAGTGTTATTGAAGACATGGAAGAAATGGAATTCTCACATACTGCTGGTGAGAGTATAAAATGGCACAACCACTTTGAAAATTTGTTCAATAGTTTTCTTTAAAAAGTGGAACTGGTATCTACTATATGACCTAGTCAGTAACAGCTATGTAGTTTGTGCAGTCCAGTGCAAAATAAAAGTATAAAATATAAAGAAATAAATATAATATACTTATGCTGTGAGAGTCTTTCAAATAATACCATACATTCTCTCTTGTGCTCTCATTTTTGTTCTGGAAACATACCATTTTATCAACTGAAGACACAATTGCTCTCTGTTCAGAATCTACAAATTAAACAATTTCTGTAGTTTTATCACGAATTCCCATGCTTTGTTGAGTGTGTGATTTTTCAGGTCCATTGCCAGGGGCATTGAAATCTTTATTGCATTTGTCTATGTTACTTCTATCTTCAGAGCAATACCTAAAGGAGCTCTTTGGCTCAGGACTGTGTACACAGCATAATAATGGAGAATGACTAAACCTGAAACTCGGAATAGGATGCATATACTATTCTTACAGACATTTAGCTTAGTCATGGATATTTAAGATACATAGTTAACTACTCATTAATGAGGAATGTGTAAATTCCCCTAACAAGTGAATCTATCTCTGTTGGGATCGTATTTCCTGCTTTATTCATCACCTTGTTTTTTTCTTTTTTTTTTTTTTTTTTTTTTTCTATCCCATGATTGTTTTCTGTGCTCACTTCCTTATGCATTAGGGGAAAAAACAGAACAAATAAACCCACAAAACTCTTTTTTTTTTTCCTATCAGGGCCAGTACCCTAACTGCTGAGCACATTCAGCCTCTGTGTATTGGGTTAACATTGAGTTTTAGTCAGTGATAATCACTGACTACATTTCTAGAGGTTCAATTCCTGTTCCTACTTGATACTGTATAATTTTCAACATTTCTAGTCATGGAATGAGTTCTACTTTTATGATGCTCTGCGACTATTGCTTTCCCTATTTCTGTATTTGCTATCACTTAGAAACAATCTGCGTGTCGGAGACCTAAGACGTGCTGCTGCATAGGTTAATGGCCCACCCTATCTGTCATCAAAAATGGAGTCATTCCAAGTAGAGCATCACATGAGCATAGTTTCCTAACTCTGTGATCCTACAAGCTATATGGCAGGCAGAAAATAAAACAGCGAATAATAAATATTTGCAGGAAAAATAGTTTCTAATGCCTTAATTCGTATTTTGTATGTTTTAAATTTTTAAGTGACCATGAAATAAGCAAGTGTAGATGTCAAGAACATAGCTAGGTATATTTACAATGAGCTCAGTGGAGAGCTCTGGTCTGGAATAAGACCAAGAGAGTCATTTTTAAAAAATCACACATAAATCATAGAAATAGATGAAGTCACTTAGTGAGAGAAAATAGGGAGTGGTTCTATTAAGAAACTCAGTATTTACAGGAGTAGTTAAGAAGAGGAGACTTATAAACATCTAAGTCTGAAGAAGAAAACTAGAAATATATGGGTCACATGAACCAAGAGAGGAAGTATATCCAAGGGCGGGTCTTGTTTATTTGAGATACTGTTGACTGGACAAATAAAAGAAGGACAGCAAAGGTACAATGGTGTTTTACCACATGGGGAAAAAAAAAAGATGTCCCTTCAGGCAAGAAACATTGAGAAAGAGACAGTCTAGAACAAGCTGAAGAGAGAGAAAGTCAAAGAACAGTACTTAAAAAATGGTAAAATCCTAAATAAATTATGTCATTGAAAAAAGAGAGAAACAGGACAAAACTGGAAGGGTAGATGCAGTCTAAAGATGGTTTTGGTTTTGGTTGTCTTTCTGTTTTAATATGGGAGTGACTAGAGTATGGTAGGTTTGATCCATAGACAGATGTTTTTGATGCAGGAGAGAGGACAACCTAAAGAAAGGTGTTCTAAAATTGCTGGAGAAGTTCACAGATCCCAAGTGATGGGTTTAATTGGCCTTCTTTATTCTTTTTTTTTTTTTTTTTTTTTTTTTTTTTCGTGACTGGTAAGGGGATAGCAACC
>NW_007732951.1:21348-28779 GCF_000696425.1 Galeopterus variegatus | reverse complement strand
TTTTAGTGTTGTTGGACATCTGGGTTCCTACAAAGTTTTCGTTTGTTTATTCGGTATTGGAAATAAAACTGTCACAAACATTCTTGCACTGTACATATCTACTGGTGCAGATATGTAAGAGTTATTTTAGGGTATATACCTAGGAATGTAATTGTTTGGTCTAGGATACAGACATTAACTCTACAAGATAATGCCAAATTGTTTTGCAAAATGTTTGTATCAGTTTTCACTAAAACACACAGTTTATAATGATTTCTGCTGCTCCACATCTGCTGCTCCACACTTGACATTTCAGGCCTTAATTTTTGCCAGTCTCATGGTGCATCTTCTTATGATTAAAATATGTATATCAAAGATGATTATGAGTTGAGCATTTTTCCAGATGTTTAATTGGCTTTTTTTTTTTTTTTTTTTTTTTTTTTTTTGTCTTTTTCGTGACTGGTAAGGGGATAACAACCCTTGGTGTGGTGTCGCCTGCACCGCGCTCAGCCAGTGAGCGCATCAGCCAGTCCTATATAGGATCCGAACCCGCAGCGGTAGCACTGCTGTGCTCCCAGCGCCGCACTCTCTCACTCTCCTGAGTGCGCCATGGGGCCGGCCCTAATTGGCCTTTTAAAAATCTTTTCACTAGATATCACTGCACATTTTATTGATCAGAATTCAGTGATATTCCTTGTGCTTAAACCAATGATGGACCAAAAAGGAATGGGATTATGGTGATTGGGTTAGAAGAGTTATTTATTCTGAGGATTTGGGGAGGGATCAAAATTCCCTCCCCAGGTCCCTTCAGGGGCAGACCTTTTCTTGGCATGCATTTCTCTGAGTTCCCTCTTTTCCCAAGGTTATTTGATATTTGGTTATTTGATCTCTGTGAGATCTCATTTTCAGGATGAAGGTACTATGAGTAAATCAGAGGATTGTGATCTGCCAATAAACAGTAAAAGAAGTAAAATGGAGAAAAAATGAAAAGTGTAAAAGCACGTATTATTAGGAATGTTTTTAGATTTCCAAGCAATTTTATGCACATATTTGAGTTACATGAACATAAATTTAGAGTAAAACCAGGTTATATATATTTTGTAAATTAAGCAAATTTGTAATTATAAAAGCTTTAAGAAATATTTGTGCTTATGGGACTATAAGTTAAATGCATTTTTTCTGCAGAAGAGGTGTCTAATGTTACAATGATCTATCTACCACAGAATTTACAACATATAATGCTTCTTAGTCAATTTAGTATTGATATAATTTACCATGGTCTCAATTTGATCTACTCTAGATGGCCTTTATATTATCAAAATATTACTGTTGGAGTGAGCAGGACTGAAGCCACATTGGGACCTAAAACTACATGAGCTGTAGGCGAATTTTAAAAGGACACAGTTTTTTTCTTGTCATGCACCTCCCTGATTTCCCTCTTTTCCCATGGTTATTTGATATTTTGGACCTTGGTTATGGGGCAACATGACATTATTTACATGAATGTAAAGCTATTTTCCAGCAAGCCTGAAACTACAGACTTGCATGTACTACCCAGACCTTGAGATAAGGACGGGAGCAGAAACCAGACAGAGTCTTAGCAAGACCTTGAATCTGTGACCTTGCATGAAGCCCTTTCTGCTCATGTGCCCTTCTCTCCTGCTTTTCATTTTCCCACATTACATTCTCCCATCCCCTCTTTAAAAAACTCCTCAGTAAATCTAATCTTTGAGATGGGATAGGCTACCATCTCCTTCAGCTGAATACATCTGCTTTTCTAACACCAACCATTTGATTTCTAAGTCTTTTTTTTCTTTCCTTTTCAAAGGGGCAGGCAGCCAGAACTTAGCTGAGTAACGTTACTTTTTCTTTCTCATATTGATCAACAAGAGATGTGTCAATAAAAAGCACTATAAAAATTTTTTTCAGAAAGAAAAAAATGTAAAATATGCATCTTATATACAACCCTTTTGGAATTAGTATATAAGTGCAAATAATGTCTATTCTGAATATTAATTCACCAATAAATGTAAAAAAATAAATTCTGGTCATTCTCTGTTTATTGGAATTTTTATGGGCAGAAATATCTTATTTACTTTTGAGAAACGGGTGGAATATTTTAAATAGATTTCATAAGGTAAATTAAGTATGATGGCATAATTCACATAGTTATAAATGATGACATTATAATTTTCAATTATACCGTTATATACTAAAGGGAAACAAATATGAAAAATCTAAAGAAAATGATATAAACAAAATTATTTAGGAAAAATTTGAGGAAGGCCAGGGGAAATAGATTAAAATCAATAATTTTTTTTTCCATAATTTTCTATTTGTTATGAATTTGTATCCAGTTATTATCTTATGTCTTGGTAAGATCACATTTCCTGGGCTTTTTCAAATGTAGCGGACTGGGTATGACCCACTCTCAGAACGGGCAGACAAAACATGGCATGTCGATCAAGCAGTAACAGGCATGATCTCATAGATATCACTATTCTCCATGCCTCCCCCTTTTACAGTCAACACCATCCATTGTGATATGGAAAGCCATTTACTTCTTATTATTGAACACTTTGAAAGGACTTGCAAGTTGAAAAATGCAGAAATTCTTATGATATGTTATGAGAAAGAGATTAAAGGGCATTCTAAGCTTCCTATACTTTGTTCTCTTCCAGTATATTTACAAAGTAAAAGAAACAGTGTTCTGTGAATGGAATAATCTCAGTTTTGCTGTTTTATACTTTCCCGGGAACAGTTTACACAGTTTATTTTTATTAACACAAAACAATTATTATCACTTGGGGAGTGATTAAAAGGCTTCTTCCGTTTGCCAACGCAGGAATGTGAAGGGTCACCTGCACCTCTAGAATGTACAAAGAATGATCAAAATTAAATTATTCACACTTATTAGTGAATTAATATTGAAAATAGACATTATTTTCACTTAATATACTAATATTGTTTTTAACAAGTGTATAAAATGCATATTTTGGTTTTTTCTTTTTGTAAAGACATTTGAGAAACAATATCAGAATAAAACCCCAGATTTATTTTTGAGATGCCAATACTGAATAGAACCATCATTTTATAATAATCAAAATTATAATAAATGTACAAATTTTAGGATGGTAGTGGTATAAAAACATCAATACTTTGAAGATCCAATATTTAGAATCTGGATATTTGTATTTCTTCATGATAAAATATACCAGGCATAGATTTTCTCTCTGACCAGAAACTAGAAGTACTGAGAAGATACTCAGAGGAAACTAAATTTAGGTCCTCAGAAAGTTAGCAAATCCTGCTTACTTTGAGGTGCAAGGGACATAAATTTAAGGACAGATAACATAAGGTGGTCACAATGGCCACTTTTATAATGGAGATCACTGAATATTTCCTGGCACTCTAAGAGGCAATGTGCTTTAATGTAGATTATATTGATTTACCCTAAGATAACTGTTTCCTCTTACCTTGCAATAACTTGGAGCAAATCAATGCAATCTGCATTTCAATACTTTGTTTTACTGACTTCTTAATAGAGATGGCTTAAAAATTTTTGATTAAAGGACAATATGCCCACACCTACTAATAACTGAGCTGCATACAGGTAGGAAATTGGAGAGCAAAATAAATCACTTTATTTTTAAATCCACCAATGCAATTAATGCTTTTATATTCTAGAAACTTTACTAATGATGATGAGAACTCGCTAACCTTGTCACAATGTCTGAGAGGCCCTGCTTAAAAGCATCTATATCATACTATTAAGGCTATGTATTATATGCTTACATTAAAATATAAGCAGGAAAAGTACTGTCAATAAATGTAGAGCAAATTCACCATGGCTCTCATTTAAAAAAAATTTTTTTTAGTGATCACAACAGTACCACAACTACAGAATATCGTTATTTAAAAGTTGTTGGTAAAAGTGTTTCTTAATCAGAGATTTTATGAAAGTTTTGGGCCACGCCTCCTCCCATATTGTCTTGTGTCCTTATCAGTAGAGATACACAGTTTGAAGGCAATGGCCAAGGTGTTGAAGTTTCTGCCGCCATTGTTGTTATGTTGGCCAAGGCTTAATGCATTATAAATCTGAAAAATAAATCAAAGAGGGCAATGAGGGCAACACAAGTCCACCAGGAAAGACATCTGTTATAATCAGTATAAAGGGCTTAGATTAATATAGATCAATACAAGGGGAGTTGTTAAGAGCATTATTTTTGTTATGCTCCTATTACATTTGAGTATTAAAAAAATTACATGAGGAAGACTATGAAGCCAAGATTTTATGAAATATTTGATCCAATTAATTTAGGAATAATATAAATAAATGATTTTTATGTGCATATGTGTGTATGTCATAGAGAGAAAAAGGGAGAGACTATCTCTGTCCTCCAGTATCGGTAAAAATTAAAATATATTGTTACTTTAACAAAAATAATTAAAGATACTTAATAAGCCTTAAAGATATTCTTGGATTAATGCTGTGTGAAGGCCTAAAAATTATTTATATTTACTCCAACCTTTCATTTACTTCACTAATTTTTCCACATCCTTGAATATTCAGCTCAACTCCCAGATCTTTTTCTCAAGCCCATAAAATTATTTATCTTCTTCAGCTTCATTTTACATTTATTGTACACTATTATATTTTCTGTATTTTATTTATTCTGCAATCATTTCTTTTTCCCAGAGAAATTCTAAACACACCACAGGAACTTATGTAAATTCTTTATGTCATAAATTACTGGCTTGTTTCACAGTAGGACTTATAACTATTTAAGATTTAATAAAATCTAATAAAGTGCAATTCAAACATTTCCATTCTCCTGATCATTAAATCCCAGTCATAGGGATATTTGCAAGAACATTTCAAAATCTATTTTTATGAACCTCAGAAATTGACATTTACAAGAACATTTGCAGTTGACATTAATAAAAAGTCTAGTAAGGCCATTTAAAAGTACACTTATAAGAGCATTTACAGTTAAAAATAAATGTTAAGACCTAAGACATGTTCCTTATCAAGTGACTTTGTTAAATTTTTATACATGTAACTTGTCATGGATATGTGAATAATCACAAGGGGTGGCAAATAATCAAAAAGTATTTTTTTCTGCACGTTCAAGTTTAACTTTACATAAAGAATACAATATTATCTTTAGTTTTACAACACATTCTTATGGATTCAGCCAAAATGAAATGTGCAGCTGTCTATCCTGAGGCAGTGTGGAATTACCTGTTTTTGTTAGGGTGGTTAGACGTATATCTTCTGATGTTTATATTGAACCTCATGCACTGTTTGCCTCCATTTGATTACTATGGTTAAAAATATTCTTCAACTTTGATATTTTAGAATCTTAATTTATGGGTGACTGACCTTTAGTGATATGATGCCCAAGAGTCTGTCTCATAAGAGAGTAACATATGGTCAAAATGTTATGATATCAATTTACAGAGGAATTTTATAATATTCAACATCATCTGTGAGAAATAAAAAAAAGCTTTAAAAATTTGGAAGACAAAGGAATGTTCATATTTTAAGGATGGCTACCGGCCAGAAGCATTTGGCAAACAAACATCACACTTAGAAAAACTTTAGACATAGCCACCTTAAGATCAGGAAAACACATGGATATTTGATCTTGCTGCTATTGTTTCAAATAACACCGGCTAACGCTATATGGTAACAGAAAAAAAAAAAAAAGGAAGAGAATTGAAAGGAAATAGATGAAGCTCCCATTACTTAAAGATAATACAATCTTCATTGTGAAAAACCCAATAAAATCAACAAGCTACTCAAATGATTGAGAGATTATCACAATGTTTGGCCAAATACAAGATGAATTTTTCTGTACCAACAATAAGGAATTCAAAACATAGTAAGACTTGCCATAGTGTGGTAAATAGGGTTCAATACTTAAATTGCATGTAATTCAGTACTGCATTATAGTCAGTTAATAAAATAACTTGACCTCCCTGCGCAGGCAGCCTACCAGGCCTTTAGGATTCAGCTGCCTGGTCTAAACGGCTTGACATCATCAGTGGGCAGCTGTCTGCTCTAGCTTCAAGTTGGATAAAGATGACTCCTATTGCTGTGGCAGGCAGGGCCTTCCAAAGAGAACAACAGCAACACCCTGAGAAATAGCCACCTGGATGTCACCTATATTTTTTATCCAAATCCAAGAAAGTTGGCCGGGGAGGATGGTAATGACTGAAAGACACACAGTATACCTCTGTGGGGTTGCCTAACGTTTTTGCAGGGATGTTCTCATCTCTTTCATGTTTCCTCCTTCCCAGTGAAAAAATAAAATGAATGATTATTTTTTTATTTCACCCCTGTTTGTGAATGGAGATTGACAGGAGTACAAAGAAACACAATTACCTAGTGTCTTAGATCTGTATTTGGTACAATGCCATACGATTTTATTGTATTACAGAATATAATATTTATACACAACTCAAAATAGTAATGAAGTCTCTAATATTATAGGAAATAACTGACATAATTATCAGGGAGATTTTATAACCATGAACTATATAAACGAACACCATAATACTCTATTAAATATAATCTGAATAAATAATAAATTTAGCATATTAATGGATTAAATGCTTCATATTTGCTCCTAAAATTAAGCTAGTGACTAAATGTAACCCCAATCAGATTTTTATTTAAAAATATAAAGGTCTTTAAATAGATAATTAATGGTGGGAAAAGAAAAAGTATGGTAAGGCTTATCCTACTAAATTTTACCACACAGTAAGAAGATACAGAATACAAAACAGTGGTTCAGAATAAAAAGATAAGAGCTGACTCATGTTTAAATGACAGCCTGATATATGATAAAGATGTCATCAAAATCAATGGAGAAAAAATAAACATTTCAATATGATTTGGAGAAAAGTGGATCACCGTTTAGAGAACAAATAAACTTAGGTCCTTAAATACAAATATGAACTTATATTAAATACCAATATGGACTCCAAATGGAAGACACATTGAGAATATCATGATTAACAAAGCATAGGGAAGTATTTCTTAAACAGGACCTATTTGTTTCAAATGGTAAAGAAGTTGTGGACTTGTTTACATTAAAATTAAGAAGGCCTTTGAACAAGAGCTTAACAGAGAGGTAAGTGCCTAGAAGATGACATATGGATATACCTAGTATCGTATATAAGATATGGTAATTAACATATGCAAATAAATTCTGCAAATAAAGGACCAAAAATAGAAAACTGTAAAAATGATATGAACAGTCAATATTATTGACAGGAGTACAAAGAAACACAATTACCTAGTGTCTTAGATCTGTATTTGGTACAATGCCATACGATTTTATTGTATTACAGAATATAATATTTATACACAACTCAAAATAGTAATGAAGTCTCTAATATTATAGGAAATAACTGACATAATTATCAGGGAGATTTTATAAC
>NW_007732951.1:18696-20249 GCF_000696425.1 Galeopterus variegatus | reverse complement strand
AAAACAAAATTTATTGCTTACAGTTTCAGAGGCTGGAAAGTCCAAAGTCCAGGGAACACATGTGGTGAAGGCCTTAGGGGTGGCTACAGTGACACAGGAGTTTTACGTGTCAGAAGAGAGAATCTCACTGATTTCCTTTTAAAGCCCTTAGAACCACATCTCTGACCATAATTATTAATCCATTCACTAGGCCTGGTCCTACATCTAAACACCTCTTCAAGACCCACCTTTCAATTACCATAATAGTATTTCCCACCCTCCTAACAGTCCCGGTGGGGATCAAGCTACTAATACATAAAACTTGGGGGACACAATCCATATCAGCACCTATGCTTTCTTATCAGCTTACCCTGCTATGGGCTAGATTTTTAACAAGAAATTTATTGGATTTTTAATTAGATTTTCTTGGATTTTTAAGAAGAAATTTATAAGTTTCATATGATAAGGGCATGCATGTTCATTACATGGACACCTTATTCCAAACATCACAGTGTATAAGGGAAACCAAAAAGTAGGAATCCAATAATGCATGTTCAGTGTGAAATAGAATAGATATCACAATAATACCAGCAACCATTTATTGAGCATATACCATATTCTAAAAGTCTTATGTACATTATCATATTGAACTGAACTTATGAATAATTAAAAGGAAACTGAATCATGAGGAGCTACACCAAACATATTATACCGGCATACCTCAGAGATATCGCTGGTTGTTTACAGACCACTGCAATAAAGCAAATTTTGCAATAAAATGAATCACACAAATTGTTCAGTTTCCCAGTACATATAAAAGTTATGTTTACACTATATTGTTGTCTAAGTGTGCAATAACATTGTTTAAAAAAAAGTGTACATAGTTAAAAACTGCTTTATTGCTAAAAAATATGCTAACGATCATCTGAGATTTCAGTAAGTCAAAATCTTTTTGCTGGTGGAGTGTCTCGCCTTGATGTTGATGGCTGCTGATTGATCAGAGTGNGTGGTAGGAGATTGGTGGCAACCCAGTGTCGATCAACAGGAATACAGATAAGTGAAATGTGGTAGATTCTGCTACACAGTATAAAATACTATGCACCAGTTAGAAGCAAAAATATCAATGTAGATATAAATATGCGTGTGTTTGTATCTTTAAAGAAAAATATTCGGAGTATGGCAAGTAAGAAATGGAAAGAGAGGTGTTTTGGCCACTCGGTGGCTTCCAACCCAGCATCTGGTTGCAATGTCAAAATTGATGATGTCACACTAATAAGGCTTTCTGGGAGGGCTGGGTGACCCCCAAACTGGTCAATAAAATGGCTTAAGAAACCAGGGAAACAGACCAGTCTGGAGTTTTTGTGGTGGTTAGGGGGTAAGACTGAAGTGAGTGTTTCCATGCACGGGAAGGGGCTTGCATGGTTTGAAGCTCCCATCATCACCAAAGGACAAAGCACCTGTATTAGTCCATTTCTGTTGCTTATAATAAAATACTTAGAAATGGGTAATTTATAAGAAAACAAAATTTATTGCTTACAGTTTCAGAGGCTGGAAAGTCCAAAGTCCAGGGAACA
>NW_007732951.1:8890-17288 GCF_000696425.1 Galeopterus variegatus | reverse complement strand
AAATCTTTTTGCTGGTGGAGTGTCTCGCCTTGATGTTGATGGCTGCTGATTGATCAGAGTGGAGGATGCTGGAGGTTGCGGTGGCTGTGGCAATTACTTAAAATAAGACAACAATAAATTATGCGCATCGGTTGACTCTTCTTTCACAAAAGATTTATCTGTGGCATGTGATGCCATTTGGTAGCATTTTTCCCATCCTAGAACTGCTTTTAAAATTGGAGTCAATCCTCTCAAAGCCTGCTGCTGCTTTATCAACTAAATTTATGTAGTGTTCTGAATCCTTTGTTGTCATTTCAACGGTATTCATAGCATCTTCACGAGAAGTAGATTTTATTCCAAGAAATCACCTTCTTTGCTCCATAAGAAGCAACTCCTTATTCATTAGATTTATCATGAGATGGTAGCAATTCAGTTACATCTTTGGGCTCCACTTCTACATCTAGATCTCTTGCTGTTTCCACCAAAACTGCAGTTACTTCCTCCACTGCAGTCTTGAATCCATCAAAGTTATCCATGAGGGTTGGAATCAACATTTTCCAAATGCCTGTTAATGTTAACATTTTGGCCTCTTCCCATGAATCATGAATGTTCTTGACAGTGTCTAGACTGGTGATTCCTTTCTGGAAGGTTTTCAAGGCAGCTATAACCTTACAAAATGCATTTCTTCAATAATAAGTCATGAAAGGTGAAATGACTTCTTCGTCCAGGGGCTGCAGAATGAATAGGCTTTAACAGGCAAAAAACAACATTAATTTCCTTGCATATCTTCATCAGAACTCTTAGCTGACTAAGTGCATTGTCAATGAAGAGGAATATTTTGAACAGAATATTTTCCTTTTTTTTTCCTAAGCAGTAGTTTTCAACAATGGGGTTAGGTTAAAATATTCAGTAAACCATGCTGCAAACAGATGTGCTGTCATCTGGGTTTTTTGTTTGTTTGTTTGTTTCATTTCTAGACCACAGGCAGAGTATATTTAGCATAGCTCTTAAAGGCCCTAGATTTTATGCTGCAAACAGATGTGCTGTCATCTGGGTTTTTTGTTTGTTTGTTTGTTTCATTTCTAGAGCACAGGCAGAGTATATTTAGCATAGCTCTTAAAGGCCCTAGATTTTGGGAAATATAAGTGGACATTAAATTCAGCTATAAGTCACCAGCTGCATTAGCCCCTCATAACAGAATCACCCTGTCCTTTGAAGCTCTGAAACCAGGTATTGACTTCTCCATTCTAGCTATGAAAGTCCTAGAGGCATCTTCTTTCAATATTAGTCTGTTGTATCTACATTGAAAATCTTTTTGTGTGTGTACTCACCTTCATTAGTTATCTTAGCTAGGTCTTCTGCATTACTTCCTGCAGTTTCTCCATCAGCACTTGCTGCTTCACCTTGCACTTGTATGTTATGGAGACAGGTTCTTTCCTTAAACCTCATGAACCAACCTCTCCTAGCTTCACACTTTTCTTCTGCAGCTTCCTCACATGTCTCAGCCTTCATAGAATTGAAGACCGTTAGGACTTTGCTCTGGATTAGGCTTTGGCTTAAGTGAATATTGTAGCTGGTTTGATTTCTATTCAGACCACTACAACTTTCTCCATGTCAGTGATAATCAGTTTTGCTTTCTTAACATTCCTGTGTTCATTGGAATAGCACTCTTAATTTCCTTCAAGAACTTTTCCTTTTTGTTCACAAATTAGCTAGCTGCTTGGCACAAGAGGCCTAGCTTTCAGCCTATCTCAGCTTTCAATGTGCCTTCCTCACTAAGCTTAATCATTTGTAGCTTTTGATTTAAAGTGAGAGACATGCAACTCTTCCTTTCACTTGAACACTTAGAGATCATTGTAGCATTATTAACTGGCCTAAATTCAATATTGTGTCTCAGGGAATAGGGAGGCCTGAGAAGAGGGACAGAGATGGGGGAAATGAGCAGTGAGTGGAGTTGTCAGAACACACATGACATTTACCTATTAATTTTTTGACTTATATTGGTGGGGTTCGTGGTGCTGCAAAACAATTATAATAGTAACATCAAAGATCACTGATTGTAGATTATCATAACAATGAAAAAGTTGAAAGAATTAACAAAATGTGACACAAAGACAGGAAGTGAGCACACACTGTTGGAAAAATGGTGACGACAGACTTGCTTGGTACAGAGTTGCCACCACCTTCAGTTTGTAAAAAGTACAGTATCTGTGAAGCTCAATAAAGGGAAGTACAATAAAACAAGCCATGCCTCTACTCTATGATGGAAAATTTTCTCTGCTCATTGTAAGATCTCTGTTTCTAGTGACAATTAGGACAAGCATACTATGTCTTTTCCTTAGAGAATGTTTTATAAGCCCTGACACATTTTTATTCATATCTCTTTGTTTGAATGTTCACAAATTGTCACTGAAAAATGATATTGTTTGTAGCAAGCCTAAAGATGTGCCTAAGAAGTGCTTATGGTGGTGACTAAAATATAGAAAGAAACTTTGTTCCAAATGTATTCATTATTTTCCTTTGCTACATTATCTTTGAGAAAATGGAGTAGAAATGTAGCTAAAAGTTTCAATAAGTAGTAAAATTTTTATATGTTATTTCAAGCTTCTATAACTGTGTCTTGACTATAAAAATTTTACGGAAAAGTAAAAATAACATTTGCAAAGTGAACGATTCTTCCATTGCAGAACTCTCTCTCTTTTTTTTTTTTTTTCAAATGTTATCTAGGAAATGTTGCTTGATTTTCTATTTTGTTTTTTTTGCAGTTCTCTCTACCTAAAATGTAAAATTCCCTGATATATGCATGACTTCTTCCTTCACTTCCTCCAGGTCTCTGGTCAATTGACTCCTTCTAAGGGAGGCTTAACCAGTTACTTATATGTGAAACAGTAGCACCCAACCCCAATCTAGCATACCCTAAGCCTTTTCCTTGTTTTTTCCTCCTCTCCTTGTACTTATTACCATTCATTATATATTTCCATCAATGTTTAACTCCTGTCTGTCTCTTCCTCTAATATATGAGCTCTATGTAAGATATTTTGTCTGCCTTTAAATATATTTTCAGAGGTAAAAAGAACAGGATTAACTTCATTGAACAACCCACTTTATTACCAGACATTAATACTTACAATATTTGTGCTCTAATTGTCCTATCTTATTGAAATAAATATTGCTATTTAGCNCAATGTTTAACTCCTGTCTGTCTCTTCCTCTAATATATGAGCTCTATGTAAGATATTTTGTTTGCCTTTAAATATATTTTCAGAGGTAAAAAGAACAGGATTAACTTCATTGAACAACCCACTTTATTACCAGACATTGATACTTACAATATTTGTGCTCTAATTGTCCTATCTTATTGAAATAAATATTGCTATTTAGCAACTGGCTTATAGAGAGGATCTATTTTTAAGTTTTAGTTATAATGTGAAGCATTCAAATTAATAATCTGTTTAAATTTATATATTTTCATAAAATATATTGGTAGTTATATGGCTTGGCTTTTAAAACACACTAATATTTTATAAATTGATTTTCTGTTTTAGGAAATTCCAGGGATTCTACCTTCAGGTATGTTTAGTTTTTTATATACTTATTACAATATTACAATATTTCTCTATTTGAATACTTTTTATTCTTTATTTGGATTATCTTTAGAAGGGGAATTATTTTCCCTTTTCTTCTTGCAAAATCATAACAGAAACTGCTTACCTAGATAGCATTCATGCCTGCATCCCTGGAATCTTTCCATAGCAGTGTTTCTCATTAGTTTAACTTCTACTTTCTCCCTCATGGCCATACACTTCAGGAAATGCCAGCCACTTCCCTAGCCAAAGGAGCTGCTTTCTCTGGGGTAGAAACTGTCCTTATATCTGTATAGTATAAACTAATCCCTTGCCAGTGACAGGTTTAGGCATTAGGTTATTTTTTTCCAATGATTATTGCAAAATTCTTGGAAGAAGAGAGTGACATTTGAAATTTTCTTTTCTTTTCTTTTCTTTTAATTTTCTACTCTTAACAAGTACATGAGGGAGTAAGAAGAAATGGCCTCTTTTATGCCTCTGGACACTATTACATTGTTGTCATTAAATGACCAGGGCGAGATCTAGCCTGAAGACAAAGCAAACACAGGGAGCAAAACAGCACATAGGGAGAAGCAGAGAAGTGGAGTCGGAGTCTTGGTCATACCATGCTTAGACTCAAGATATTTTTGAAACTTCTCATTATGTGACAAAATTCCTGTTCTTAAACTGAGTAGAGTTAATGCTTACTACTTGTAACCAAAAACAATATTTCTAACTGATATAAAACAGAAAATATATTAATGAGATAACACGTGTTAATAAAAATATAGATTTTCTTTAAGTTTGCTAATGTTGAGTGTTGGTGAAGGTGTAAGGATGATGGCACTCTCTGACTTTGCTCATTGGACTGTAGATGAATTAGTGCAGTCACTTTGGAGGGCATTTCATCCATAGGTATAAAAGTGAAATATGCACTTCTGATCCAGCAATTCCATTACTCATTATCCACCTTAAAGGAACTATTGCATATACACATTTCTAAGTTGTTTTAATACAAAAAGGTGGAAATACTCAAGATTTTTATATTATTATTAAGAGAATAAATAGATCAAAGTGAATTTATTTTGAAAAGCTGTGTTTTCTTCTGTTGTTTTTTTTTTTCTTCCCCCTGACTACTTTACCCTAGAAATTGCAAGGATAAAGGTAATAATAGCTTCTGAAACACAAAAATAAGATTAGCTACAAAGAACAGAGTTTTTGATAGAAGAAAATTCAAATTATTTTTCTCTTCACTTAGTGAGAGTTAAGGGTTTTGAGATCCTGCCCAGAATTATTCCATAGCGTGGAGAATAAATTCCTTCCACATATGACACCTAAGTCACTCTAAGGTACTACCAGTGTTATAACTTTGACAAGTAAAGATATAGCTGCTCCTTTTGTAAACAGTGACAGTCTGGAAAAAAAGGATAAAATGAGAGAGACAGAAAATTAAAATGGTGTGATGAGTATCAACAGAACTTTTCTCTCGGGGTTTTGGCCTAAAGAGGAAGAGAAAAATTAGTAAAGTAAGGGATGAGGGGTTGCTGAGAATTCACCATCAGTATACCCTCTATTCCTCATTTACCTAAAGCATCATACTGATTGAATCATGTACCTATGTGGTTATATTCACTTGGCTATGCAATATAGTCTGTCAGAGAGAATAGTCTAGGTTTCTCTCTTACATCACCTTCAGTCTATTTGCATGGTGGACATTAAACTGAGAATAAATGGACCCAACATGGTGCCTGCTATAGCTGGAAGAGATGAACCAGCAAAAGAGAGAAACACTGGGTCCCTGGACCAATGGTCTGGGTGGATGAAGTGACAGACACTCCGGGGTTGGGACCCAACATGGTGCCTGCTATAGCTGGAAGAGATGAACCAGCAAAAGAGAGAAACACTGGACCAATGGTCTGGGTGGATGAAGTGACAGACACTCCGGGGTTGCATTGAGGAGGAGACATAGAAGGCACGGTGCTAATGGGCTCTGAGAGAAAATAGATGAAATTTGCCTTTCTTAGATTTTATTTTGAGTGTCTCCAAGGCTAACAGCACCCAGATAAATATGCAATGTTGCTTCAAAGACCAGAAGAGAAGCACAGAAAGTGATGTCCATAGACCATAATTCTTCCCTATCACTTAGTTTCACAAGAGCCACACCCTTTCTCAATCTACTTCTTCCTCCCCCAATCTCAGTTGTTCAAGAGATACTCAAGGAGTGGGTGACATATCTGAGAGACTGATTTTACAAAACCAAAATGAACACTACTTAAAATGCATTCTTAAATTTTTGTCTATGCCTAACCTTTAGACTGGATTGGGCAATTTGAGGATTAAAAACAAAGTCACAACATTTAGTATGCAAATTAAAGATTAATTGTGAGTTAAGAATTTGGGGGTAATTTCAAAGGAGGCAGATCTAAATTTTCATTGTACAAAAAATGAAATAGTCTCAGAACATGTCGGTAAGTGAAAAGAGAAGCAGAATGTTTCAAGCAGTATGCTACTTTTATGTAGAGAAAACGCCCACACACATGAAGTTAAAATGCATAGAAATAATACTGGAAAAAAGCAGTCATTCTATTAATGGTGGATTCCCTTTTAGAGAAGGAGAAAGTAACACAATCAAATGAGACTTAGCCTAGGTTAGTACGTTATAATTTATTAGGTGGAAAATATAATTAATTATACAGAAATAAAGTTTTAAAGTAAGAGAAATCCCAATTACATGCAAAAATGTAAGAGTCAACACATGGATTTGGAGGTATGTGGTGACTATACTTCTGTACAGAATTAATTAGCTACATATTTACTCCAAATTTTGTTAAAACCAAAGCAATCAAATATTTGTGTTTATGTGCATTTAATGTTGGCAAATAAACCCACATGACTTCTGTTTGTTCGGTCTTAGCTTCATCAACTATGAGAAGAGAGGGGAGATTTAGGCAGCTGTGTCAATGCCCAATATACTTAGCATAATGCTAAGCTTGTAAATATCCCCAAAGTTATCTTAATAATGACAATATTAGCTATTATTCATTATCCCCAAAACTATGTTAAGCACTTAATGTGCATCATCTCATTTAATCTTCATGTACATCAAAAACATATTACATAAACATATATCATACTCATTTTACAGACTAGGAAGCTGATGAATAGAAAGTTGGAAAGTAACTCAACCGAGAGAATACAGGTAGATAGAAATTAAGTGAAAGTTAAACTCGGGTATTCTATTTTACAGTCTATGTTTTTTATTTCTAAGGTAAAGAGCTATCTTGAGTTCCAATGACTGGATTCCTGAAAAGGACCCAAGACTCAGTTCATTTTCTTATGCCTCATTTTCCTGTTAATTCTGTGTCTTTATTGCATCACTAGCTTTTGGAAGAAAGGATCCTTCCTAATGGACCAGCAGCTCTATTAGTCACCTTATATCCCAGTCTATTCCTTGTGTCTTTCCACCTGGGGAGGATTTTAAACAATTCATGATGCTTCAGTATTCTGGATGTAGAATGATGTTGACAGTATAGTCTGCTAGCTAGACACATATTCTAAAATATCTGAGCTCATTTCTTTCTCTGAATGTTAACAATAAAACAGACTCCATAGGGTTCTTCTCGTATGGTAGTTTTATACAATGTATGTCCTCTTCCCTTCTGCTGCCATCATGATCTGTTTGCAGTTTCTGTAAGAAGTCTTTCTATCACAAACAACTCTCCTTTCAAAGAAGCTTTTTGGCCTAATTTGCATATATCATTTAAATACAATTTTTGTAGAATGTAATTTCCGTGTCAGCAAAGAGTATATTTCTCTCTTCACTGACTTGTGAGTTTTCTTTTAAAACAATATGAACTGCACAAATACAATGTATTTAATAAATGGAAAAGCCATTATATTATGAAAAAAATAGAGAAACCATTAACATATAGATTAACCCCATCAAAAGGTGATATTTGATGGGATATTCAATGTGATTCATATATCATCAACTAAAAGAGCAGAAGCTTTGCTTTTGAAAAACCTCTAATTCATCAGTCAGCCTTACTTTCTGACATGAAAAGTAATATGAATGCAATGTGCATGAATGCCAATTACTAGGATAAAAAAGAAGCTCACGGCGATTAAGAGATTATAGTCCTTTGAAAGATATAATTAAATGGCAGAAAGTTTCATTTCAGTAATTCCTAAACCAAAAATCTATGGGTTTATTTTTATTTTTATTATTCCAATAAATTAAAGGTATAAGATAATGAGCCCAGTGAATTTTGTAGCTCAACTGCTGTATCAGATAAAAAGTTTTTATTTTATATCATGTGATTTATGTGTAGCTGATTATTCATTTAAATTTTACCTTTATTGACAGAAACAATTATAATGTCTCATTTCCAGTACAGTTCCTTTACAATTCCTCTTCAAGATTAGAGTATGAATAAACTACAAAATACATGTAAAAATAAACAAACAATAAAATAAACAATAAACATATAAATAAATAAATAATAAAATAATTTTCTTAAATTTTATTTGCACACTTGATATTTAGCCAGTATCCTAAGAAAATCAATCACTTTAACATTATTTTTTTTTAAATGACTCAATTCTTTTTACTGAAATCCAAAATTTCATGAACATGCATTCTCATCCATTCTCTCCTGCTTCAAATTCTTTCAGATATAAGAAAGGCAAGAGAAACAAAATGACTGAGTCTCTAATAATACTCAATCCACTTCAGAACCCAAGCTTGCTACCTGATTCCATAACTCCTGATGTGGTGGTCTTTCCATTAAAACTAGATGAAACAAATAAGAAAAAGGAATATAAGAAGACTCCTAAGAAAATGAGACGTATTACCT
>NW_007732951.1:1995-8488 GCF_000696425.1 Galeopterus variegatus | reverse complement strand
GTTTGTTTGTTTGTTTGTTTTATACTTTTGAGAAATATGAGAGTAAATCGCCTCTTTCACCATTTGCTCTGCCTATTAACACGTATAAATATATTGCTTGAATTTCCATTTATTATCAAGAACTTGGTTGTTCATATAGAGAATGAAGAAAATAACAAATGAGGTATAATAAGGGAGAGAGCATAGATAGAAATGAAAAATACGATGAGGAACAAAGGAAAAACGTATCCATTAAGTAGGAAAATTATGTTCAGGTATTATTTTTAATGTCTATAACCTCATTTCTTTAGAAATTTCAATTATACAAAATCATATGAAAGGTCAGGACAAATTGATGAATAACTTCAAAGACAGAAAATTTCCTTTTGTGACATTATAACATATGGAATTGTTAAATACAAAAGCAGACTTTGGCAGCAATTTTCCTGTCTACTATCTCTATTTTATTAGTTTACCTTTTAAAATTGTAATTCCTTTCTGATTGAAAACAATTAACCTAATCTCAACCACCTTTAGAGCATCATAACCTACGGGACATGTGTTAAGTTGTATTACACATTTCAGCTGTAAAAAAATATTAGTGTTTAACAGCAAATGTTTACTCCAGCTTGTTAGCTGAATCTGTCAGTTAAGCCAGTCATCTGTGGTTAGTATAATTTATTGAGATAATCTGTAGCAACCCTAACTGTTCAGAAACGGGTGCTCTTTGAAAATGTTTCAGCTGAAGTGCTTCTCAGTAGTCTTGACATCACAAAATTTTCACTGATGTGTAAGAAAAACTGCTTTTCTGGAAATTTTCTCTGGAATTCAGAATAAAAAAAAAATAGGTCAATACTTCTGCTATTTTAAAGACATCCCCCATTGAATTGAATCTAGCCTGAGATTTTTGAAAATGTTTGTGTGATTCACTCCAATTGTTTGAAAAAATTAAATTTACAGAAATACTAAAGATGGTTATATATAATCATTCACTGACTCTTCGCTGTAGATTTATCAATTAGTGCCATCTCTGTAACTCTGCATGCATGTATGTATGTATGCTTTATGTGTGTGCATTAATATTAATATTAATGTTAAAATAAATCGCAGGACTTTTCTGTTTCTTTGCAGATAATCATATGATTTTTTTTCCTAAAATAGATTATAATCTGTAATTATATTAACATATTTTAATATTGAACCATGCATAAATTAAATTTCTGGAATAAATCCCATTTGGTCATGAAATATTATTTTTCATAGGCTGTTAGATTCTATTCATTAATGTCTATCTAGAAGTATTGCATCTATATTTATCAGTCTGTAGATTTTTTATTTTTATGGTACTGTCTTTAATAGGTTTAATAAAAAGAATTAATGAAAACAATTTAATTTTATCTTTTTCTATTTCTTCTGTAGAAATTTGTCTGTTTAAACTATCTTTACTGTGTCCAGTTTTTCTTAATGTTATTTTCTAAAGGCACTGGATATTTAGATTTTAAGTTAATTTGCACAGAGTTATGCATAGTAGTCATAAGATAATTGTTATACTCTGTTTAAGTAGTATTTCCTCCTTTTCATTTATTATTCTGTATATTTCTGCTTTTTCCCTTTATGTGTTTAAAGATCTGTATATTATACTGACTTTTGCAAAGAACCACTATATATATTCCTTAGCTACTTCTTTTATTTTTTTCTAGCAGTATAAATTTCTGCTTTTATCTATATTATTTCCCTTCTGTTTTATTTGGATTTACTAACGTTTCCTATTCATTTCATTTAGGAATTTTCTTTCATTTATTTTCCTTGTTTTACTTGTGTTAATATGTGTTTATATGAATAATACAGTGTTATGGATTTCCTTCTACTCACTGCTTTAATTTTAACTCACGTATTTTGATAACAAATATTTTAATGATCAATTTTAATAATAATACTACAAATTTGGTTTGTATTTCCCTTTCACCTATGAGCTGGCTAATAATTTTTAAATCTTGGGCCGGCCCGGTGGCGCACTCGGTAGAGTGCAGAGCTTGGGAGCGCAGTGGCGCTCCCGCCGAGGGTTCAGATCCCACATAGAGACCAGTCCGCTCACTGGTTGAGCGTGGTGCGGGTGCGAAACCGAGGGTTGCAATCCCATTACCGGTCACGAAAAAAGACAAAAAAAGGAAAAATAAATAAATAAATAAATAATTTTTAAATCTTTATAATGTCTTTTTGTCCTTTTTAATTTGATATTAATTTTTAGTTTTTCTGTTGTGATAAGTACTATTTGTAGTAGATCTATATTTTATAGCTTGTTGAATTTTGTTTTTTACTTAATATATGGTCAATTTTCTAGAATGTTTTATGTGAGCTTGAGAGGGTATGTCCTCTATACCACCTTGGGAAGTTTGATATATATGTACATAATTTGAATTATACTATTCTTATGTATTTTTTGCCCATTTGACTCAGCAATATGTTAAATTTTCCCAAAATTAGTGTATTTAGGTCTTTTCTTTCCTTTATTTCTTATAGTTTCTATTTGAACTAGGTGGTTTCTGTGTTATTGCATTGATACTCAAAATTGCTTTGTTTTCATTGAAAGGTGCTGCTTTTAATATTTTAAAGTGCCGCATTTGTCATGTGTAACAATTTACTCCAAATTCTGCTTTGAATGATATCACAATTGCAACCCCTGCTTTCTTATAATTTTCATTTTCTAGTATATTTTTCAATGTCTTTTTTCCTTAGTCTTCCTTAATCAACTTTTGGTGCACGTATCTTGTATATAGTTTGGAGCTAGGTTCTATTTTGTGTGGTAATCTGTAAATTTATTGTTTCTAATAGGTAAATCAAGTTACATTTATTGATATTACTGATTTGCTTGGTCTTAGCTTAATACTACTATTTTATTTGTATTTTTTGTTTCTATTTTTCTTTTTATATGTGGTATATTTTCCTTGCCCTTGTTTTTTATTACTTTTGGTATTTAGGAAGCTTCAATTTCTGCTCAAATTATATTTTTATACCTTTTATATCTTTTATAATGTCCTTTGACCATACTGTTCTCGGTGAAGCCTCTACTATTTGGTGTGGCAATTTGAATCATACTTTTTATTTTGAACTAAAGAACAGTCGATGAGATTATTTTATTTTCCCTCCCTTTTTCCCCCCTCTCCTCTCTAATCTTTTCTAGTTTTATACTTTGCTAGAGCATATAACATTTCATGGAAATTTTGTCAGCTGTCTCCAGTTAACAAAAAAAGACCACGGGATCCACTAGAGAGAAAAAGAAGACTTTATTTTCTAGGGGAGAAACAATCTGTAGATTACGGAAACACAGCCTCTGGCAAGATCAAAGATATGCGCTCCCAAGAGAGGGGAGGAAGCTGGTATCTATGTCTCCTGAAATTGGTTCTACATACATACTCAGTGAGCTTGGAGGAACGCTATGCATATTTATGGAGCAAGCAGTATGCACGCACAATGAGTGAACATATATGTATGTAATTACAAGGCACAAAGGTATGTTACTGTACAGGCTCCACAAAGAGGCCATGGCTGGTTTTGATATGGCTTCTCTTACCAGGAGAAGGAGAAGAATGTCCATGAAGTCTGTTTTCTGTCTAATTGGAGCCATAGGAATAAGAAAGTGGGAGTCAATTGACTGGTGCCAGGTGGACTTGTTGCAGGTCAATGTAGAATTCCCAGCTATAGCTGATTTGGTCTTACCTTCCAAGCTGATTACAGAAAAAAGAAGCCTCATTGCAGTTATTAACATATACATATTGTAAACATGGGAATACAGGCATGACTCCTCATCCTTCTATGGCCCTTTGGTTCTGTGTGTAAGTTTTAGAGTGTTTCTTTGTAGTCACAGAGAGACCATCTTCATCTGTTTGGGTATATTTTAACAATCCTCAACTTTCTTTCTTAGATCTGAGTTCAGATATATTCAGTGCTCACCAATGGTCATTTTAGTATATTTTCCCAGTGATTCCTTGGTTGTTGAATGTCATCATTTTCTAGATTCATTAGGAAGACCTCATGAGTACAGTACCCCCTAAATTCATGCATGTTTAATAGTATCGTCTGTTGCCTTGATATATGAAGCAGATTGTTTGGCTATTAAACGCCTGGCTTGAACTTTCTTTCCTTTAGTTTCTTGAAAATGTTGTTCGGCCTTCCCTTCTTTTTACAATGATATGAAGAAATCTAGTGCCAGCCAAATTCTCTTTGAAGTAAGTGATTTATTTGACAAAAAATTCAAAGGACATTTTTTTCTTTAATATTAAAGTCTATAAATTTTACATGGGTTTGCCTAGAAATTGACAGTGTTGAGTTAATTTACCGAGTAATCGTGGTTCCTGTCAATATATAGATTCAGTTTCTCTTTTATTTTGTGGAAGTTTTCTTGAATTGCATTCTTAACAATTAGTTCTGTTTTATTTATTTTTTCTTATTCTTTATAAAGTTTATTTCTACGAATGTGGAATCTTCTTGGCCTATCTTTTGCCTCTATCAAATCCCATTCTTAACAATTAGTTCTGTTTTATTTATTTTTTCTTATTCTTTATAAAGTTTATTTCTATGAATGTGGAATCTTCTTGGCCTATCTTTTGCCTCTATCAAATCCTCTCAGCTCATTATTTTACCTCTTTTTTATTAAATTTTTAAATCTCATTTTATTTTTTAAAATTTCTATTTATAAATGCATTTTTGTCACTATGCACTTTATTGTACTTTATTATGTTTTAAGCTATGCACTTTAAAATACTTTATTATGGTTTAATAAAAATTATTCACCCTTGATCTCTTTAAAATTTAATCGTTTCTCCATTGACTTTTTCCTTTATTTTTGGTTTTAACCTGAGTTCTATCAAGGTAACTTTGATATATTCCTTGCTTTTGTCATTTCTGATCTCTCGTGTTTAATTTCAAATGCAATGCATTTTAACTTATTACTACAGATGCTTCTTCAAGGATATCTTTGAAACATTTTCTTGTGCTTTTCCTTTGTTTCTTATTTGTTTTTTGCTTTTTTAAAATTTCTATTTATAAATGCATTTTTGTCACTATGCACTTTATTGTACTTTATTATGTTTTAAGCTATGCACTTTAAAATACCTTATTATGGTTTAATAAAAATTATTCACCCTTGAGCTCTTTAAAACTTAATCGTTTCTCCATTGACTTTTTCCTTTATTTTCGGTTGTACCCTGAGTTCTATCAAGGTAACTTTGATATATTCCTTGCTTTTGTCGTTTCTGATCTCTCGTGTTTAATTTCAAATGCAATGCATTTTAACTTATTTCTACAGATGCTTCTTCAAGGATATCTTTGAAACATTTTCTTGTGCTTTTCCTCTGTTTCTTATTTGCTTTTTGTGTGTGGAGAGGTGGGAGAAGAATATTCAATATGGAAGTGATTCTAAGTAGGCAGGAGTAACAGTTCTGGGTTGCTGACTTGGTTTCTTATTTTAAGAGTGAATTTGTTTCTTGTATAGTATGGTGTGATTCCAATAATCATTTTCACCTTTTAAGTGAGGAGAGGTTAATATTATTCAGATTTTGTGACTCTCTGATTCTTTAGGACAACTAGTGTCTATTCTTTTATCCTTTCATGTATTTTTTGTTTCACCTTGCCACTTAGCCACAAAGGATTTTATCCCTCTAAGTCACTTCCCTCTCCCTTGGAAGTGGCCCTCCCTAAGACTGCCTGCTCAGGTTCAGCATCTTTTCTTGCTCCATCCATACAATTCTCCAGTATTGCACACTGAAATCCACCTTCTCTCAGATTTTTTCTCAGTATTTCCCCACACAGGGTGAGCAGGGTGAGACTCTATCATTCTGAGGTAACCTTATCTGTGTTTTAACATGTTTACGACTTTGATGAATGTTTTATTTTCCTATGTCATCCCCATCTGGTTCATCATGGCTCCAGGGATGGATCTGATGGTATAGAATTTTTCTCTACTTATATGAAAAGAGTTTGTAGTATATTCTACCTCTGAATTTTGCTATGAAACTGAATTGAGTTTTGGTTTCATATTGTTTTATTTTCTCTTCTGATGATCTGTTTTTCAGATTATCATTTAGGTAGCAACCATTATCCTAGAAGAATCTATAAGTTTTCATTTAATTTTTCTAAAAGTCTCCATCTACATAGAAATAGAATTTATCTCTGTGAACATGGAAAATAGATGACACATGATATATAGCTATGTATTTACACACATAGTTACATCAAAGCCAATACAATTGCAGAAAATAGGAAGCTTTTTAGAGACTAATAATTATAAATTTCTTTAAAGGAGCTTGGAAAACCATATAATAAAGACCAATTCCATCATCTTTTTCAAATATTGAGTAAATATTATTATTTCTATATATTAACGTGGTGCACTAATGTACTACTTTCACATTCTTTCCCCAGGTATTCTGCCTGAAATTAAGAAGCCTCTAGATAAATAATATGGATAATTATTATGTGTGTTTTACTTCTCTTTGTGCATATAGCGCGAGTTTAT
>NW_007732951.1:0-1016 GCF_000696425.1 Galeopterus variegatus | reverse complement strand
TACGGGGGCAACACTGAGGGTTGCGATCCGTTGCCAGACACGGAAAAAGACAAAAGACAAAAAAAAAAATAAAAATAAAAATTTGTATATTCATTTTGGTACACTTCATATTTTTCTTATTTTGGATTTTTATTCAGAAAAAAAAATATTATGTCTTCCCATTGGCTAAGTTCATGTTTTAAAGTATTTAACAAATATCATAATTTTCTTCATATAATGCTATTCCTTTTTAGAAGGTTATTTGTATGTTATGTACTCACTTTTTTGGTCTCTATTTTGAGTGGAACTTTTTCAGCCATTTATATTTCTATGTGCTTATTGTCGTAATGGAGACCAGCTATTGGATCCAGATGCACACACAGAATTCTATTATTAAAGTATTTTTAAAGTAGTATCTTTAGGCTTTCAAGGTATAAAATCAAATCATCAGCAGAGAAAAACTGTTTTATCTATTCTTTTCTAATATTTACTCCAGTTATTTATTTTCATTACTTGCAGCATGTGTTAGAACTTCCAAAAATACTAACATTGATAATGGGCATTATTGTTTTAACTTAATTATTTTAGTGTTTCTCTATGTAAAATGATATTTGCTGTTCAGTTTTGTTAGTCTTTATTACACTTGAATAGCATAACGTTTGTCTTTATTTTATTTAGTTCTTTTATTAGAAATGACATTTGCATTTTATTATTAAATGCCTTTTCTCCTCAACTGATATAATCACGTGTTAGGCTGGCTTTATAAAATGAATTGAAAAAATTTCCATCTTCTTATATACCTTCAATGATTTAGAGAACTGAAATATAATGCTTTGAAGGAGTAGATCAAATATGTGAACATGTTTTTTTTTATGGTTTTTAACCTTAATCACCTTACCCATTTTTTTCTGTTACAGCTGAAGTACTATGCTTTTTCATTTCTTAAGGAAATTATGACAATTCATATTTGGATTAAAAAATTGTTCATTTCTTTATGTTTTCAACGTTTTTTTGGTTAGAATTGCATGAAGTTTTCC
>NW_007732950.1:120525-121326 GCF_000696425.1 Galeopterus variegatus | reverse complement strand
GGTACCAGCGAATCTTGACTCCTCGCATGACAGCAAAGCCCAGGGGGGTGTCATTTTCAGACAATTCCAGGCAAGATGCCTCCGGATATTACAGTCCTTGCAGGAGTGTGCAAATGGCCAAGGGGGCAAGAAGAAACCAGGGCTGGTGGCGGGGTGTCTTCATTCCGGGAAGACGTTCCTCTGATCATTTCCAACAAGGCCCTGAGCCAAGTATGTGAAGTCACCACACATGTTTCCTCTCGCTTTTTTATTATAAGAAATGATGCAAATATATACAAATAAGCAGAAGTGTCACGAACCCCCATGTGTCCAACATGCAGCTTCAACAATTAACATTCTGCCATTCTTATTTTATCTACACTTCCTCCCACTCGATATCCCTCCACTTCATTACCTTTTTTTATTTTAGCTTTTTTTAGATCAAATTTGTATACACTGAAATGCACAAATCTTCACTCTATGATTCTGACAAATGGATCCGTCCACACAACCCAACCCTTTATTACAATATAGAGCATTTCTGTCTCACTAGAATGATCTGTAGTGTCTCTGCCCAGTCAATACCCCCCACCCCCGTCAGGCAACTACTATTCTGACTTTTTTCACCATAGATTCGCTTTACCTGTTCTAGAAATTCGCGTAGATAAAACCATACAGTATGTACTCTTTTGTGTCTGGATGCTTTCTAGCCCCATAACTGCAGTGAGGTTGCATTGTACTCTGAGTTCCCTGTTTATTGCTTAGTGACCTTCCACCTGTGGATATTCTACACTTGTGTATCCACTTTCCTGTCGATGGACA
>NW_007732950.1:117558-118721 GCF_000696425.1 Galeopterus variegatus | reverse complement strand
ATATTGTCAATTTTTATTTTTAGAAAGTCTGGGAGAATTTTAATTGGGATTAAATTGAAACTATAATTAGGGGAGAATTTACATCTTAACAATATTGAGTCATCTCATCTTTGAGCATAGTATATCCCTCCTTTTATTTATTACAGGGATTTCTCTCTCTCTACATGAGCACAAACCCAGGAAAGGCCATGTGAGAGCACGGTGAGAAGGTGGTCATCTCAGTGAGAAGGGAGCCATCTGCAAGCCAAGAAAAGAGCTCCCACAGAAACTGACCATGCTGGCAACCTGATCTCAGACTCCCAGGCTCCAGAACTACGAGAGAATAAATTTCTGTTGCTTAAGCCACCCAGTCTATGATATATTGTTATGTCAGCCTGAGCAGACTACTTATTTTGTCTTTATTTTTGAGGAGAAGTTTGGCTGGGTATAAAATTCTGGATGGCAGAGGGTTTTTTTCATTGTTTGTTTTTTTTTTTTTTTTTTTTTTTTTNGATTGTCACTCCATATCCTTGCTGACACTGGGTGTTGGTGGTCTTTCAATTTTACTCTTTCTAGTGGCTACGGCTGTGTGTTATATCTTATCGTGGTTTTAACTTACATTTACCTGATGACTAATCAAATGTTGAGCAGTATTATATGTACTTATTGGCTGTTTGTAAATCTTCCTTTGTAAGGTGTCTCAAAATGTTTGACTCTTTTGCACTGAGCTGTTTGTCTTTTCATTATTGAGTTGTAAACATTCCTTATCTATTCTAAATACCAGTCCTTCATCCGATATGTGTTTTGTGAACATTTTCTTGCAGTTTGTGGCTTGCCATTTCATTTTCTTAATCATATCTTTTGATGAAAAGAAGTGTTTAATTTTGAGAAAGTCTAATTTATCTTTCTGAGTGTGTAGTTATTGTTTTCTGTGTCCTGTCTAAAAAAATCTTTACCTACCCTAGATTGCAAAGGTATTCTCTCCTTTTTGTTTCCTAAAAGCTTTTCCATGTTGGTTTTCATGTTTGAGTCTATCATTCACCTAATATTAATTTTTTTGTGTGTATTGTGTGAGGTAGGAGTTGAAATTATTCTTCTTTCCCCCATGAGGACACCCAGTTATTCTAACAGCATTTGTTAAAAATATTTTCCCATTGTCAAAACTCAATTAAGTTTTCTAGCTT
>NW_007732950.1:81767-116271 GCF_000696425.1 Galeopterus variegatus | reverse complement strand
TTTTTTTTTTTTTTTTTTTTTTTTTTTTTTTTTTTCCTTTCAGCACTTTAAAGTTATTGTTCCACTGTCTTCTGGCCTCTTTTGTCTCTGATGAGAAATCAGGCATCATTTATATCTCTTAACAGAATGTGTTGTTTTTCTCCACTGCTTTCAAGAGTTTTTCTTTATTTTTGGATTTCAACTGTTTGGTTATGATGGGCCTAAGTGTGGTTCTCTTTGTATCTGTCCTGCTTGGGGCTCGCTGAGCTTCATGGATTTGTAAATTGACCACTAAATTTTGTAAAATTTCAGTCATTATTTCTACAAATATTTTTCTGCCTCACTTTCTGTCTCCTTCTAGTACTCCAATTATACGTATTTTAGCTAGATATTGTCCCACAGATTTATAAAGCTCTGTTTGTTTTTCTTCCATTTTTTCTCTCTATTCTCTTTGGATAATTTTTATTGATCTATTTTCAAATTCACTGACTCTTTCTTCTTCCATTTCCAATATACTACTAGATGATTCAGAAATTCTTTTATTTCAGTTTTGTACATTTGGGGTATAAAAGTGCACTGCCCAGTACAATAGTCACTATGTGTCTCTTTAAATTCAAATGGATTCAAACTAAATAAAATTAATGTGTGGTTCATTCACAGTAGCCACATTTCTAGTGCTCAATAGCCACAGTGGCTAGTGACTATAGTGTTGGACAGTGCGCATATAAAACATTTGAATCATGACAAAAATTTCTGCTGGATACCATTACTCTAGAATTTCCATTAGGCTTTTTTTTTTAATAGCTTCTATTTCTTTATTGAAATTTCCCATTTTGTATATATTTTCCAAATGTATATATTTTCCTTTAAGTCTTTGAACATATTTATAATAGCTACTTTAAAATCCTTATCTACTAATTGCCATGTTTAGATCATCTTGGGGTTAGTTTCTATTGATTTTTTTTTTTTTTTGAGTATCAGAAAACTTTCCAGTTTCTTCATCTGTCTAGTAATTTTTGATTGGATACTGGACATTTTGAGTAATATACTGTAGAGACTCTGAAGTCTGTTGTGTTCTTCTGTCAATTTATCAGGCAATTAAGTGGACTGTCTCAATCTCCAAAATTCATCTACCCTTTGAACAGTAGCAACCAAAATCTCCACTCAGTTCCTTCAGCTTCCAGCTGTTGCTCTTTATTCCTTGGTCCTGTAGAGTTTCCCCTGAACATACGTATCTTAGATGTGCCAAGAATTTCAGTATATCTCATATGTAGATTTTGGGGGGCTCACCTTCTCTGAGGCACTTTTCCTTCAAGGATTCCCCCTTTAATTTTCTGGGTTTCTTTTAGCCCTGAATGCTGTCTTTTGATACTTCAAGCCCATACAGCTGTGGCTTTCTGCCACCTGAATGTATGCAGAGATTTGAGAGTTCCAGGCAAAAGTCTTAAACTCACAAATATCACCCATGCAGTTAGTCTCTCAAGGATTGATTCCCTCCAGTTTCTGCCTACTCTTGATAGCTCCTCTATGCTCTTTTATATTTTGCCCAGGATTTATAATTGTTATCTGTGGAAAAGCTACTGTGACCAAAATTACTATACTATTAGTGGAACCCAGTAGCCCCCATGCATTTTTTCCCACAGTATAATATTCACCCAGTTTGTGTTGCTGAAGACTGTCAACACTGGGGCATATGACCTCAGGAGGAGAAGTTTCTATTCTTTGTTGCATGGAGAAAACACAAAGGTTGGCTTCATACCATTAGCCATCAGATTTTAAACTTTCTTGGTGACAGTTGTCAATGATCACTGAGGAACATAGAATATATAAGATGGAACCAGCATAGACCCATCCAGACCCAACCTTTCCTTCAATCCTTTTGAAAAAAAGAAACAAACTTTGATTTTTCCTCTAAGGAAAGAAATGATAGAACTTGAGCATCTAATCAGCATCATTATCACATCCACTCAAAAAAATTCTCCTTAAACCACCTATACATGCCTATAGGTCACATTCATAGAGAAGCTTAACAGCCTAGTGATAAATTGACAGTAGATACACACATGGGTGCTGACAAGTCACATTGCTTTCAGGGGAAAGCATAATCTCAAAGCCCAATCCTACCATTTTTTAGCTGTGTGGCCTTGTATATATTTTTGAACATCTCTAAGATTTTCTTATCTATACAATTGGGATAATATCTTTCTGATAGGGTTGTTAAGAAAGATCAATGTTAAAGCATGGAAAGTGTCTACCATAACACCAATGACAGAAAACTCTCAAGAATTCTGTTTCCTGCCCGCGTACCTTTAGGTCTATTTACAATGCACGTGAGGTCTCTATAATCAACCACTTGAAATTCCAGTTGAGGGAAAGGTCTTACCAGCAATGAGAACGTCCCCAAACTTATACACAGCAAATCATGGGTAATGGTTCTCTAGACACTTATCATTCACGCAGAGAGACCCTCGGCATGGCATCTTCCGTTCAGAATTTCTGAGGTCTCCTTTAATTTCCTACAGTTTCATGGAAACTCTGCTTCCTATAATTCCTGATATAAGACCAAATTTCAATGAAGTCCTCCAATTTATGGTATTACTCCAAGAAGTAAGTTCCTTTAAGTGATCTGGTATCCAGATGAGAGAGGGAAACTATGATATCTTAACATCCAATATCACCTTCAGAGGCTACAGCATCAAGGCTGCTGGTATTCACCCTTCCTCAGACGCAATCATGAAAACCTGACTGCATTGTCTCCAAAGCTAAACAAAAGCAACCAGCTTTCCTGAGGCTTCCCCTTCCTTTGAAGTACATCTTCCATAAAAGGCAACCATTGTTGAACCACTTTAGGGCCTACTGGGAACAGGCTGTCTATGGTGTTGGATCCACCATGAACACCTGCTTCTCAGAATGTCAAGCAGTTATTGACTTCTTGGTTTGTGCTAGTGCATTGCAGTGCTCTATTTCTTATCACTGGCTCTTCGCCTAGAATGTCGGAGCTGTCCTTATCCACAAAATGAGAGGTGGCCCTCAGGCTCCAATTACTCACCACTCAAGAACAATGTCAACACAGGAAGGAACAATGCACAAACTGACAAAGAGCCCCTGGTCTGTCTTCACAGGAGTCAAGTTACTCTACAACTATCTGTGCAAGCCTGTCTCTTCACACTGTACCCACCACCAGACTCCTGGGGGATTTATTTCTAATGGTGAGTCACCGCCCACCACTCATAGAGGAGAATGTGTTCAGTGCTTAGAACTAAAAATCAAATATTTGCCTGCAAGTGTAGGTACATAGTACTGAACAGTGCCCTGAAATACCTCTCTGCTCATTGCAGATTAGGTTGAGCCTCCTCCGTGGTAAAATATCACCCTGATTCATTCATTCATTCAATGCACATTTGAGTGTCTAGCTGTAAGAAGACAGCAGAGAACGAAGTAGATACCGGTCCTGCCCCTGGTAGCTTACATTCTAGTGGGGTGAGACAGATGGTAAACAAATGGATAAATTTAATATCACATAGTGATAAGTGCTAAGGAAGAAAATAATAGATCAGGATGAGAGAACAGAAAATGATGAGGTCAGGGAATTATTTATTGCAGAGTACATGGAGAAGCCCTTTTCAGGAAGATGGTGTTTGAGCAGAGACCTGAAGGCCATGCAGACACCAGGGGGGAAAGTTCGGGTGGAGGCAGAAGCAAGGGCAAATGTCTGGAGCAGGAGTATCCTTGCTGAGTTTGAGGAATGACAAAGGGAAATTGAGGCAGGAGCACAGTAAGCAAGGGGTATGGAGGTAGGAGATGAGCCCAGAAGGTAGAAAGGGGTCAGATCTTGTAGGGCCCCTCCTAAGACTAATGCCAGGACTATCACAGCAGATTCCTGACAGGCATTCTGGCTTCCAGTCTTGCTTTTCTCCAATCCATTCTCTACACAGCTACTGCAAAGAGCTCCCTAATGTGACCGGGTTGCCTACATAACCCCCTCAAAGGCTTCCATCACCTGCAGGATCAAGGTCAAGCTCCTTAGTGCGGACATCTAGGGCTTCCTTGAATCAGGCTCTGAGTTCCTCTCCAGAGCCCCCCACCCCACCCTCCACACACATTTTGCAATTTATGTCCCAGCAAAACCAGGCTATTTGGACTTGCCCTGCTTACATGGAGCTTCTTCCCCTCCAAGCCATCACTCATGGGGCCTCCTCTGCCTGGAAGGCAGACCCTACATTGATTCAGCCAGTGACTCAAGAGTCAGGACCCAGGTGACCATTTGAGGTCAGCCACTGGACTGTAACAGGTGAACAAGGAGAAATCTACCCCAGGCATTGATAAGAGGCATAATCAAGAGTTAGCTCTAAGGATGCAAAAGCAAGATAAGAGGAAGCAGACGCTCATGCTAGAGGAACTGGTGAATTCTATCAGATAACATTTCTTAGGACAAGCATAAGCATTGACTGGAGTGAAGGCTTTTCATAGAAGACCCACTATAGGTCACACAAAATAGAAAACATTCTATGTATACCTTTTCTCTAATCCTCATGACACCAATTGTACAGATGAGGAAACTGAGGTTACACAAATCTTAAGAGGTAGAGCTGGGTTCCGAACCCCAGTGCATGTAGTTCCATAGCCCATACTCTCCCACCTTCCAGAACCAGACAGGAAGGCTACTGCATCATCCCAGACTGAAGGGACCACTGGCCTTTCCATCTGCTGAATTGGAGCCCCCAGCACTCATCCATGCACTGGAGGAGGCAGCTACAGGGAAGGCAGACTGGCCCAAAGTCCTTCCTCTTATGGCTAAGACTGGGCCAATCTGCCTGCATTCAGCTCCTGACTCTACATGGGCTAGCTCAGGGCTTCTCTGTGCCCCAGTTGCCTCATCTGTAAAAAGCAGCTATTACTACTAGTGCCTATGCCTTAGGCATGTAAGGATTAGAAGAATTAATTCCTAGAAAGCACTTCCACAGTGACTGGTACATAGTAAGCTCGATACATGTAAGCTACACTAACAAGACATAGTAAGGTCAGACAAAAGCTCTCCTCCAGTCCACCCTGCTGGTCCAAGACGACTAAGGCAGTGGCATGAAGGGTGGCCTGTATGCCAGAGAGCACAGGGCTCATTAATTAGGATTTGTCTTTATTTGGGGTTTGCACAGAGATGTATTTTCTGGAGAGTTCACCCACCACTCTGCAGCCCTAAAGGACGCCTTTGTTAAAAGCCTGCTTCTTCCTTATCCACTTCCTTCCCTGCTGCTCATTCAGAGACGGCTGCTGAGGTCATCTCTGGCTGGGTTCATTTCCTCTTCGCCACTAACTCCAAGTCCCAGACCTAAGAGCCCTTACTCCTCCAAGCTGCTCGGCAGCAGCCCCATGGATTTTATCACGGTCATAACTCTCTTAAATAGCTGCTGTTACACTACAGTGTGGGTGCAAAACTGGTGCTACTGTGTCTACTGCAGTGTAGTCATAAATTTCTACAGGCGTTTATTCAGCGCCTACTGTGTGTCATATAGATGCCTATGAGCATCCTACCTCCACCGTGCACCACCGTCATCACCAGTGTCACTGCAAACACTCCTCATTACCATCCTGGGTGGCAGCCAGTTCCTTTCCGAGGTCTCCCCACAGTTCAAGAGAGAGAGGCACCTCTCCCTCCTCATCCAGCCTCTCTGTCTCTCCAGCAGTTCTCTCAGCCTGGAGATAACCCCCAAGAGATAAGCTCCTTGTCCATCTCCTGCCGTCTGTGGCTGATCCTGCTGGTTCTTCATGCACCCATGTTCTGCAGCCACCATCCACACACCCTGCTTTATAATCTCACTGGTTTTCCAAACATCCTTTACCCCTGCTCCCATCCCTACCTGTCTGACTTTTCTGCATCTCTGAGAGTTTCTTTCCCTCTCGAACACTCTTCAAACCTCCATCTGCTCATAAATTCTCCCACCTTCCCATCTCCAAGTCTATCAAACAATTGTAAAAGTAAATATCCCCACACCCCAGCTCCACATCTCCGTCCATGGCAGCCCCAGGCTCCCAGATGGGTGGCTTTGAAACCCAGATCCACAGTTACATTGCTGATGGGTTATCTACTCCAACCTAAATCTGTGGACTTGCAAATGGAGAAGAAACTTCCAGTCGAGTCTCTGCTGTTGATTAGTATCTCATTTCTGCTTTGAAGGAGACAACAGGAATGATCTGGTGCCCAGACAGTGAGCCACCCTTCTCTCCTCATGTAATTTCCATCACGCTGGTTTCAAATGGGTTTGCACATGGTTTTTGCCATTGTCAAGACACCACGGGGCTCTTGATCACACACAACAGGTGTTCAGCCACACTCCTGCACACATGGGTGCCCACAAACTCCCCACCATTTTCCTAGACTTATTTTTCTGTGCCATGAAATGACCACAACGAGTTCCTAAGTCAGCTTTTAAGGGGGCGTTAAAGGGGGCACACAATGCACTTTGTCATGCGTTTAAGGGGGCACACAATGCACTTTGTCATGCGTTTAGGGGGGCACACAATGCACTTTGTTCCTTTGCCTCTCCAGTCCCAGAGATTTATTTTCTTTCTTTTTTTTTTTTTTGCATTGTGCTGAAAGAACTCAAGGCAGACTAATTACTTTCCTTTCTTTTTTAGCTGAGCGTGAAGCTGGATAGGAGGGTAAGCCTGGGTGATCCACTTCTGGGCAGTGGTTTTGTATCTCAGCCTGGAGGGGATTGTTGGATCTTCTAGGTGGTCTTTGCATTTGTCCTTGGAAAACTGTGAGCATCACCTCTGCATGGACACCTGAGATGGCAACTGAGACCCTAATCTAGAGCACTAAGTGCCCATCCAGATGATGACACTGCTGATAAATGCCCAGTCGTGTTGGGATCCTGTTCTTCTGTGCTCCTCAGGATGGGCCACCCAAATCTCAAAAGCTAAATAAAAATTATCTACCTCATGCTACCTGTCCAACCCAGGTCTACTGGACGCTCTGCCCACTCAAACGACTCAGGGACCTAGGTTAGGAGAGAGAGGCACCGTCTCAGCCAGGGGAAGGGGATGCGGCCACTCACACTGGCTCATACGGCTGGCATGGCCACGCCTGCTTCTGGGGCTGGGACGTGCGTCCCACCACGTGCCCACAGCAGGGACAACTATGCAGATGACCACTGCACCCTTTCTTCATCAGAAGCTCTGGGGCTACCCCTGCATCAACACCACTCAGCGAGGCCCGACCACGCCTTCTGATATCCGGCTTTGGATTCTATTCTGCTGTGCATTAACAGTTTGGAAAACTTCTCATATATTTCCCCAGGTCACACAAACATGGGGGTGAAAACAGGGTCACAACGTCAGTTAGGATGGGAAGGAAAGAGGAGGGGAGACGAGGGGAAAAAGTTCAGTAACTTCTGGCTCAATTCCACATGGACAGAATTGTGGGAACTCCAGCCTCATCCAGTTCGTCCCAGCTGGTGCAGGAAGGTCTCCCCTGGACTCCTGTTACCTGCCTTTGGCCCCTCTCTGGCTCCAGCCCCATGAGGTGTCCCTTTTGCCTGGGTACACGCTCCCCCTGACCCCCAGGTGCCCTTCAGCTGTGGAATTTTTCCCTGTGGATCTCAGACACCAGGTTGTGGCCCCTCCTATTTGCATTTCATGCTGTTGCATGGGTCACTGAGCAATTAGAACTCCTGTGTTTGTGTCCTCGTGCCCTATGGAACTTTCTGGAACAGCTGATGTTACATGTGTCTGTCCTTCCAGTTCTGCACCCCAGGGCTCTGCATGAGGATGAGGAGATGGCTGACCATGGGAGAAACACTGTCACTGTACTCAAGTGATCCCTCCCCGTGGACCCTAAACCCATGTCCTAGGACCGAGCTCTACACTCTGACTCCTTCTCTCGGGACGTGTTGGTCTGTTTGTTATTTCTCCCATGAGGCTCCTGCATCCTCCTGCAAATCTCCCCCTGGTGGGACCTCTGCCCCCTTAGGATAGGCCGATGACTGAATCCTAGGACAGAGTTTAGGGTCCTAAATGGCCTCCAATATTCTTATGAATTATGCCAGAGACACCATGAGGTGTCTGACGTGGGACTAAGAGGAGGAAGACATCGTTCACAGTTTCGGCTATTGGATGAGGAGACAAGGTTCCCGCCCAGCATGCCCCTGGTGAACAGTGCACGCTTCTCCCCAGGCTGCTGGGGAGGCCCTTCTGCATTAGGAGGAGGGTAGGAGGGTTGGACATGATGGCCTCCTGGTCCTCGCAGCTCTGAAAGTCACGTGCTCCTCTGAGCAAGGGCCGATGGCACTTGCCTTCCCCGTGGAGCCACAGAGAGGTCAGTACATACATCATGTCTCCCGACTCCAACTGCCCTGGCTCTGCCTCCCTTCCCCAGCTTTGGGGGAAAGTCCTCAGGGTGTGGCAGGGCCAGGACTGGGATGAAGTGAGTCAGGCACTCAGCACAGGCAGAAAATTTAGGGGGACCACAGAAATTCAGTAAACAAGATATTGTTTTCATGCAATATTTTTAAAAAATCAAAATGAAGAAAAAAAAAGTCCATACTGAACAAAATACCCAAATGTGACATAAAGACAGGCGTTGTCCCTGCACACGTGCACAATCTTGAGGATCCTGTCTTTATGTCACATTTGGGTGTCTGGTATTTTGTTGATTGTAGTATTTTGGGGTATGGGTTTGGGTTTGTTTTTTTTTTAATTTTAATTTTGATTGCTTTTGACGATCTCAGTTCCTGAGAGTTTGGTGCCTTGGAGGCAGGTGCCTCATGTTCCAGTCCCGGCCCTGCCCACCAGCGCTCTGGAACCTCCCTGCACCATCTGCTCTTCCACCCCTCACTGCTCTCGCCTCTCATGGAGTTCCAGGAAGGTGGTCACCCTGCAGCAGACATCGCCGGTTCCCAGCCACACAGCCGTGGCTTGGACCGTTCCTACGCATGCCCATGGCTTCCAACTGCAAACACCCAGGAGTCAATGAGTGGAAGAGAGTCTAAAATGTTTATAGTCAATAAAAGATAAAATGCTGAAAACAAAAACAAAAACACCCTCAAGTAAGCCAGGAGCTTTCCTGGAGGATAGGAGCATGTTCGCAACCCACCTCTGGGGCAGCTGGACCTGCCATCAAATCAACTCCCCTGGAGATCTGGTGAACAAACATCCCAGCTCCTCACCCCTCAGGTGGGACGATTTGAAATTATGGGCTGCATCCCTCCCAAAGGTCAGCCAAGGAATGGGGCTGCAGATCCTGGGCTTCTTAGCACACCCAGAATCAGCTGCCTCCCTTCCTGCCTCATTCCCCAATCCCTCACCAGTGCTCCCTCAGATAGCTCCCCAAACTGCTTCTGGGAAAACCCAGCCTGAGACGCCCCAGCTACCACTGCCACCTCCCACCACTAGTGTCCCTGTCTGTTGCTGTCTCACAGGGCTGATGCCACCCAGCTGAAGCTCCTTTACCAAAGGGGTAAGGGAGAACAAGGGGGAGATCTCTCTCCCATCCTTCCCACATCCCTTTGCCCCACTGACTGCTCCAGCAAGTACAGGAAACATTTCATTACATTTCCAAGGCCATGCAGAGTGTCTTATACAAAATCCACTCTTTGTTTCTGCCTGAGTCCCTCTGCCCCAGGACTCAAGAATAAGAAGCCAGCAGGGAACAGCCTGGAAGACCAGCCTCTGCACATACATAGCCCTGACCCCACCCCCCAGATCCCCGCTGCAAACTCTCCTCTGTCCCTGTCCTTCCCAAGAGCTCTGCTATGAGCCCACCCAACAAACTGGTGGCTTCACTCTACTCTGAGGCCAGCTCTCTCATGCAGCACAACTGTAGATCACGTGGCACAATCACAAAAGCCCAGCCCTTAGCTTACAAGTACCCAAGCCTGGCCCAAGATCCCCATGGAAGAAATTCTTAGCAGAATGAATCTCTAAAGGTCAAGTCTAGAAACAAAAATTCTTAGATGGAAGTCCAGAGAATTCTTAGAGCCACAGCAGCCCTAATATTTTAAACAACTTGATCTTCAAGCCCTAGAAATATACAGTAGGGAGGGAAGGCACTGTCCACGTCTCCTGGAACCTCCAGCCAGGCCTTGAGCTGCCTGGAGCTAATCACGAAACAGATGGGGGTGGTGGCCTGGGAGTTGGGAGACCTTGCACTCCAGTACCAGCTCTTCCATGTGCAAACTGTTCACATTTGGGCCTGGCTCGTCACCTCTCTGAGCCTCAGTTTTCTCATCTGCAAAAGGAAGGGTTTGCACCAGATGAATGATGTCCGGGTCTCTTCCAGCTGCGTGATTTTTATTAAAAAAAAAAAAAAAAAAATCCTTCCCTTTGAAGAGTTCTGAAACATGACGGAAAAAAAAAATCATTTCCAAAGGAGACAGCCAAGTCTCCTCTAGGAATTTTTCAGGAGCAGGGAAGATATCTTTCAGTATGAAAGGAGTGTAGCAGGCAGTATCCTAGGGAGACGAGGCAGGAACATCGTGACCTGGGGGTGGCGGTGAAACTTGTGTCCAACCCTCATTCTCTCCCCTGAATCTTTCAACTAAGATCAGACATTTTCTATGAAACAGGCCATGGGCTGGCATCTGGGACTCCAGGGACTTGCTTCACTGCTCTCACCAATGTCCCATGATGGGGATGAGGACAGTTTCTCAGCCAGTACCTCACTGCCCTCAGGGTGGGAAAGATACCATCTACCAGCCCTGAGAAGCAGAAATAACCACAGGCTAAAGAAGAGAGGATGGAGCACCAGGGTAATTTGAAAAGAACAAATAGATTAAAAACCACAAGCTACTTCATCGGGGCCCATAGGGATCGACGCTGAAACGTGCTAAGAAGTCTATCCAGGAAGGCCAGGAAATGAGGAAGCTCGCAGTTTGACCAAAGACCTACTCAGAGCCACCTCCACGGCCACCACCTCCGCTAATGCGGCTTTTTCTAATGGATGTGGGCAGCAAATTCCTCTTTCCAGGCCCCTCAGAGGACTGTTAACACCATTTTTCAGCAAAAGAGCTCAGGAAGACAACTTAAGTTTTCAAACCAACTCTTCCATGGCTTTCCTGCCCAGGAAGACATCGGTGGTGGGAGGTGGGGAGAAGAGCCAGCTGGCCCACCCTCTACTACTCCCCACAAGGGCTCCCACAAGAGCCAGAGAACCCAAGGAAGAGTCCAGAATGGAGGCGAGATCACCTGCCTGCCTGACCGCCAGCACCGACATGGTAGGCAGGAGGCATGTGACAGGTCAGAGCCCCGGCTGAAAACTATCAGGTGGCTGGAGACTTTGAGCTCATTCCACACTGATGTTCTCAGGGAATGAAAGCTGGGAAAGGTCTTAGAGATCAATCCAACTCATTTATTTTATGGGGGGCCAATAGAGAGGCTCAAAAATGGGAAGAAATTTGCCCAAAGTCATGTTGCAAGGAAGAGAACAGGAATGACAAGGGGGGTCGGGCGCAGGCTACAACCCATGGCAAGCCTGAGCCGAGTCCACGTAGAACCAGCGGACCCCTTAAGAATCAAGTGGCCCATTTCGGATGAGCTGACATAAGACAAAGAAAACATGGCAGGCATCCTTGTGCCGACCCCTGTGTATTCACCTGCTGAGTGAAGGGCACCGGATGGAAAGTATGGGAGCAAAAGGATCCCAGCCAAGGGGGACAGGAGGGAGGAGCCTGAGTGGGCGAGGCCACAGGGGACGAGCCCATCACAAAAGGGCAGTTGTTTTTACCTCCTTTCAGCGTGGTCCAGCATGGGGGCTGGTATCTCTCAAAGCTGCCACCTTAGTGACGTAGCCCCTGAAGAGTCTTGGATCGCCCTTTATAAGCGTGTGCCCTCAATTGATACCAGGTCACTTAAACCCATAGGCCCACAAAGAAAAGGTGGGGCAAAGGGTAAAAAACACCAGATTTGGGGAAAGTTATATCTTGGATATAAATACAGGCCATGGGCAAACTAAGTCTATCCCATCTGCTTCCAGGCTGTGGGTGTAGTGTAGTCTTGATGATAAGAGTCATGAAACTTAATTTGTTAGCTAGGATTAGGCTGCGCTACGTATGATACAAAATCCAAACTAACAGTAGCTTAACCAAGATGGCAGCTGCTTTCTTCCCTTATGTAAAAGAAGTGCAGAGCTAAGTAGTCCAGGGCTGGTAAGGCAGCTCCGTGGTTATCAAATTCAGACTCCCTCTGTCTTTCTGCTTCTGCCATCCCAGCACAGAGCTTCCATTTCAAGGCCCCCACTTGGTCCAAGATAGCTGCTGGAGCTCCAGCCATCACCTTCCAGGCTGCAGGGAGGGAGACATGAGAAGGGCATTTAAGAGCAGGGCTGCCTCCCACTCAGCTGGCTTTCCTTGAGCCACCTGCCTAGAAATACCACCTAACATGGCCTTTCATGTCCCAAGAAATTTGTTCCCATGTCCATGCCCTGCTGCTTAGAAAGACAGAAAATATGGTCTTTTAGCTAGTTTCATTACCTCCCCAAATAACAGGGATTCTCTCACTACGGAAGAGAAGGATCACAGCTCTTGAGTGGACCTGGCTGTGTCAGCCCCTTCTTAGATCCCGTGTTCTCTGCTTCTGTCTGTGCAGTCGTAACCTCAGTTTTCTACATCTGTGAAATGAGGAAAATCAACCCACGCTCCTCTCCTACCTCAAAGAGAAGCCATGGTAATAAGGAAGTTAATTAAAACAAAAAGAAATGAGAAGTCTTTAACTCGCAGGAAGAAAAATTAGCTGGTCGGGAGGCCAGGCAAACACAGCAGAAGCGGTGGCCTGGCTGTCCCACGCTGATGTCAATACTCCAGGGGAGCAGGCTAATTACCGGCTCCCTACTGCAGAGCCTTTTCAAACAGAAGACTCCTTTTGAAATGTGACTAATTACCCCCTACCTGACTTCAAGACTAGATTTATATGTATGAGGCTTTTGCAAAATGAGCCTTACCTGTGCCAGTGCCTTTCTCAAGTGGACTAACTGTGTACAATGGTTGGGGGAGTGAGGGAGGGTCGAAGGGGCAAATGAGAAACAGAAAATCCCCCATCTCCCAGTGCTCAGTAGGACCAGCCTGCTCCTCTCCAAACCTCTGGCCTGAATTGCTAATGAGGAGTCAAGTGAGTTCCATCCCTCTTCCTTCCTGTCCCAGCTCTGGGAAGGTGTTCACAAGTGCTGGGAGAAGCCACGCAGTGATTGCATGGAGCTCGAACGCAGTTGTGTGATCACGGGATGCGGCTCCTTCCAGCCAGGAGAGCCTGCAGACCGTGGGGATGAGAAAGAAACACCACTGTCACTGGGGAGGACGAGGACGAGGAATAAGCAGCAGCAGAGAAGAAAGGGATCATATGAGGCTCTAATTTAGAAAGGCAAATGCAGGCTCCAAGACCAGCACCCTACACAGGGCTTCATTCTTCTAAGAGGAAAGACCCAAGAAGAGAAAGAAGGAAGGAGGGAAGAAGGAGATGGAGAATGAATAGGGATGAGAACAGAGGCAGCTACAAGCCTGGCTCTGTCTGCAAATCCTGGGAGATGACAGACCCTTGGTTGAAACTATAGGATGTTATGACTGCACTGCAGAATGGAAAAGACCTGGGGAGCGTTTTTCCTGGGCTCACATTTTCATGAAGCCTTAGTATAGACAACAGTGAGATCTAGGGGAAACCAGGTAATAATATGCAGGGAATCCATTAGGCATCGTGAAGAACTTCTCAGTTTCAATAGCTTCCCAGAGGAGGATATATACGAGGAGGTCGTATAGGATGAATAGGAGTTCCCGGTAGACCAGGAGCAAAGAGCATTTCAGTCGGAGGCAACACTGTGTACAAAGCCCAGTGGTGTGAAATGGCAAGGGGTGTTCAGAGAAGTGTGGTTGGTTGGACCTGGATGAATGTGGGTTTGTGGGAGAAGATTGAATGGGGATACGGCTGGAAAAATGGGTGAGTTTCACTCCCAGGGAGCTTCCTAGTTGTCTGAGGGATGTGAGCTTTAGCCAAAGGTGAAGAAGTCATTAAGAGGTGTTAGCAACAGAGCAGCCTAAGTAGAAGCACATTTTAGAACAAGCACTCTGGTTGCATAAAGGAAAGTGAACTCAGGGGATAAAGATTTTCAGCAGAAAAACAAGTTGAGGAACTGCTATAATTTGGATTTGTTGCACGGAGTTCATGTGTTATAAATTTAATCTGTTAACTTAATCTTAGTCTCCCTCCCTGCAGCCTGGAAGGTGATGGCTGGAGCTCCAGCAGCTATCTTGGACCAAGTGGGGGCCTTGAAATGGAAGCTCTGTGCTAGGATGGCAGGAGCAGAAAGACAGAGGGAGTCTGAATTTGATAACCATGAAGCTGCCTTACCAAAAGTGGGGCCTTTAAGTGGTGATTAGATCATGAGGGTTCTGCCCACACGAATGGGTTAATGTCACTGTCATGGGAGTGGATTTGTTACAGAAGTGAGTTTGGCCCTCTCTTTCTCTCTCACACATGCTCTTTCTCCCTTCACCTTCCACCATGGGGTGGCACAGCAAGAAGGTCCTTGCCAGACTCCGGCACCTTGATTTTGGACTTCCCAGCCTCCGGAAATGTGAAAAATAAATTTGTTTTCTTCATAACTTGCCCAGTCTCAGGTATTCTGTGACAGCAACAGAAAACAGACTAAGACAGGGACTATCGCAATGTTCTAAGAAGAGGTGGTGAGATCGTGATTTACCCTATGAACAGTGGGAACAGTAAGGACAAAGGGCCCATAAGAGGGGTGTTGACAGGACTCCAAGAGGATAGAACGGGTCTAGAATGACTCCCAAATTTGTGACTTGGGTGACAAGGTAGACACTGACACTGTTAGCTGATAGGAATAGAAGGAAGAAGTGATGAGCTTGCTTTTTGACATTTGAATTTTGAGGTGGCAGGGGACCTTCAGGTGAAGACAGGTAGGAGGCAATTGGATGTACGGTGCAAGAGTGCAGACCTCTGTAGGTTGTCCTTGTGTGTGTGATGCTGGTCTTCTGCTTAAGTCATTGGAATCACGGGCCTGTTGTCTTTTCTCAGGCCTCCAGGAATCTGGTCTCCTCTAGAGGAGAAGTCAGCCACTTGGGGAGGGCAGACTCTCCCCTGAGACAGCAGGGGAGGTTGAGAGGCAATCCCTCGTGAGATGGAGCTCTTTGGGACCATGCACCTCACCCACACACGACAGAAACTTCTTCATCAGAGCTGGTCCCATATGGAGCAAAATGCTGATGAGAAACAAACCGTCTCCCCACGGAGCCTCCAGTTGAGGAGCCTAGAGCCCTTCTTTGATATTATAACTTTAGAAAGCGTAGACCCAAAAATGAAGGGACAGAGTGGGGAGACGAAGTTGGGACGGTAGAGAGACCATCGGTGGTGAGGACTCAGGGGGAGGGAGGGACCGGGAAATAGGGGGAAGCAGACAGGAGCCAAACCCTGGGGACCACAGGCAGCTAGACCTATAGATGAACGGTCCAAACTTTGACTCGAGTCCTTCAGAACCAATGCTACCATTCACTCCAGGGACGTGGGGAACACAGCTAACCGGTGGCTCATTCCTGTCTCCACGAAGGTACCCAATTCCATTACAATCTCCTCCAAGTGTCTGGTCCACTCATCTCTCCCTCCAGCAGGCCCATCTCTGCATTTCCTGAGACAAAGCCTCTGCTGACAGGTGACCCTGGCTAGGCAGATCGCTCCTGCCACTCTGGTGGGGAGTGGAAATTGGATTAGCCTCATCAACGTGCTCCCTGACACTGCTCGGAAGTAGCAAGGCTATTTATTCCCCTCTCCAGCCTGAATTCTGGATGCAGAGCGATAAGCCCACTTTAAGGGACATTGCCAAAGTCAAGAGGCCTCTTCTGTGGCCCTGGTCTCAAGGATCAAAGACCAGACAGTGCTACCGAAAGGGGCAGCAGCCAAATGTCCATCTGGAATCACCTATTCAGAACAGATAAGGCCAGGGAGGGGGTGTCAGTCATTCGGACCCTTCTGGAATGAGGGTGTGGGGGGCGTAGGGGTAAAAAAGGGGAGACAGAAACAAAAGATGTGTGTGGTGAGAAGGAAAAGACCACTTCCCCTGCTTGGCAGCTTCTCCCTCTCCATTGCAGGGACCATGGACCAATTATTCCATCCAGTTAGATATTAGAGAATCCAACTTCATTAGAGCTTCAAGGCGCATGAAACGTTAATCACGGAAACCTTGATATTCTGCAGCAGACTTACACTGGGAAGAAAAAAACACACTTTCATTTTCCTTTGAGGTTAATAGAAGGCTAATTTGAAAGCACTCGGTTAATGAGAAAGCTAAAAATACCTCTAGTACGATCACATGCCTTAGTCCCAGCCTCGGTGGTTCCAGCCTCTTTGGAACACGAAGCCAGCTTCAGGAGGGAAAAGCAGCCCGGCACGTGGAGAATCAGCACCTACGTCCCGGGTGGGGCAGGAGCACATCTGTCCTGAGACAGAGGAAGTGGAGAGAGTCCGCTGTTCCTTACGTGCCACCACGATGAAATCTCAAGTTCCACCAGAAGTGACGATGGGTTCCCTGGGGCCACACACATGCCCTTGCCCAGCCCTGCCCACGTGGACAGCGTCTGGGGCGGGTACTGAGGAGGATGCTCTCTGTGATGAAGAGTTTTCCTCCAGGTGAAGCAAAATAAACAGTAACTCCCCCAGGTGATCCCAGCAGCTCACCGAGCCACTGAAAGCCATTAAGGTAAGAAAGGTCTGGGCTAGGGGGAGGGAAAAGGTGAGACAGAGAGAGAGAGAGGAGAGAGAGAGAGAGAACTTAACTTAAAAGAAGAGAAGCCCACAGGGCTGGCAGCTTTGGGAGCTGTTAAGAAGGAGAGAGGGAAGTCCTACGTCCGAAAAAATGATCTGGGAGCTCAGCGACGTGAGCCACCAGGGCTGTCTCCTCCAGCATCTCCAGCTGCTGGGAGCCCCGGCTGGCGGATGTGGGTGTGAAGCTGTCAGGGCCAGAGGCTCACTCCCCATGATGGCCCCAGACCCTGGGCTCTGAAATAAGCCATCTGTGGGCCTCTCAGTTCATAAGACGCTGAGATTCCCTTTTTTCGCAGTACAAGTTTTCCAAGAAAACGAAGAAAACAGAGGAGGGAAGTAGGGAAAGAAGGGATCTGTGCTCTGTCCCCCACCCCAGAGACCGAGCTGGCTCCTCTGTGGGTCCCAGGTCTCCGTGGGGCTGGGGCCAGCGGTGCCACCATCGAGCCCCATCAAGCCGAAAGATGTGCTCGCCTGTCTCCCTCTTGCCATTGTCAGTGACACGCTGATTTCTCCTGTTTCAAGAACAGCATTAGCAGATGCTCCAGGACACTAGGACACGAGGACTCTAGGACACTGTGTTCTCAGGAACACATGACAGGCCACTCCCACTCCCTCACCTCTCAGCCTCCTCACCCTCCCCTCCAACCTGGAGCCCGCGGAGTGAGACAGGGCCAGGCATAGCCAGCAGCAGGTGGGAGCAGAGAGGACCCCCGCTCAGGGGGCTTGGGAATCCAGGGGATTCCTCTTCCCTGGGCCCCAAGGTTAGAAAACCAAGGCCCATTCCTTAATCCATCCAACCAGCATTTAATAAAGACCTACTGTGTGCCAGACCCAGGATGCCACCGCACCAGAGAAAGCACAGACACAGCTTGCATAGGGAGATCGATAGTAAACAAAGAAATCCATTGAACCCATGTGTTAAGGAGTCTCAACTTGTTAGTGTACAAAAATGAAATGGCTTCAGGTGTCTCTAGAACTCTCCCGGCTGCATTCTGTCTGACCTCCCTTGCCTACACCCTCAAGACACTTGGCCCATTTTCAGCCATGCCTGGTTATTAGAGCGTCTCATTCCAGCATTTAGTCGGGTTTATTTTAAAACTTCTGTCCCTGCAAAATTCAAAGCTTTCCTCCTTTCCTCCAGCCGGCTGGAGCCGGCCATGCTGTATGGGTTTGGGGTGGGGTGAGGGTCTGCTCTTCTTACCCTGCATCCACGGCCTCCCTGCCTGAGCGGGCTCCTCTAGTGATGAGCAGCCAGGGGGTGGTCCTCAGGAGGCTGTCCTCTGCCTGGTAGCCTCCCTATGTCTGGCTGGCCATCACCATCAGGGTGGGGGCATGTGGACCCCGAGGGGCTCTCCACAGCCCCATTCCTTAATCCAAGAGGTCCATCTCCTGCTCCAATTTGTCCCCTCCCCACCTCTTCCAGCCTCTTGCCCCTCACCCAGCCAAATTCCTTCCTGAGTAGGGTTACCTACAAAATGACTGAAGCCCAGCTCCCGTCCTTGGGGTTCACCGCATTCAAAGCAGGGGCACACAACCCTGCCCACCCGTGGTGGGAGAGCAGGCCACAGCCCACTGCTCCCTTCCCCTGACCCGGCTTCTCTAGCCAATCTCTGTCCCCACCCTGTATGGGAGCAAGAGGTGGCCAGAAAGCCTGTTGTCCATGCTGCTGCCCAGTGGGAGGGTCACCGTGATGGAGGGAGAGAATAACTCGCTTCCAAACCTGCACTCCAGCAAGGCCAGCTTCCTCCACCCTTCGGTTGACTTGGGGCAAGGGAGATAATAATACAATAATAATCACAGCTTTAACATTTGTGAAATGGCACCTGTTTTCCAGACTCATTTAATCCTTGCAATGTGTGAGGTCAGTACTATTGGTATCTTCATTGTAGAGATGAGGAAACCAAGGCACAAGAACGCCAGACAGCTTGTCCAAGTTCACACAGGAAATGCCGGCGGCTTGTTCTGCAGCCCATGCCCTTGACCACTGCTGAAGCCACTCCCTTAGCCCTGTGGGGTGAGGACAGAGGGGACGGTTCTCCAAACATAAAATGGGGCATACTGAGCCCTTTCCCCCTCCTTCGGGATGGGCAGGTAACTCAGCCCTGCTGTCAGGACCAGAATGGAGACGGTGGGCAACGAGAGTGTGTGACAGGGACATGTCCCTTATTCCAGGGATGGAGCTGGGGGCACTTCAGTGAAAAGGCCAGGAAGGACAAAGGCCCTATGGCAGGAGGCACTCAGGCTGGGGGAGGAAGACAAGAGGGCTGGAGGCCAGAGCAGGAGAGATGAGCCGAGCTCTGGGCAGAGGACAGCTTGTGCAGGGTTTGCAGGCCATGCTGAAGAAACGGGGCTTGCCTTAAGAGCAACGGAAAGCCAGAAGGGTTTTAAGCAGAATCAGGACCAATCCTAAAGACTGAGCCCAGGACAAAAAGCATCAGCCCAGGGCACTCAGCTACTGAAGTCTAATGGGCCACCTTTGAGCCCTGGCCTGGTTTCCTGCAGCCGCACCCAACCTAATGTCTTTTGGGTAGCAGAGGGGGGAGTCTGGGGGAGGGGCTGGGCAGGTGGACTTGCCAGTGTTTGGGGGCCTTCCTAAAGTGACTCAGAACATCTGTGCTGCAGCAGCCTCAGGCCCAGCAACAGGAAGGGTCTCAGAGGCTTCTTGCCCTGCCCCTTCCCTCTGGGCCTGCCTACAACCCTGGGAATCCCACCCAGCAGAGAATACATCACGCTCAGGAACATAACCCTGTCATGTGCAGCTAATGTTCTGTGGACAATTGCACAGCAGCACCACTGCAGACTCGGTGACAGAGGATGGAGCGCCACCCCTCCCTGCCACCCTCCTGCAAACAGGGCCTGCCCCAGCCCACTGCTCTACGTTGGGGCTTCCCAAGAAATGAGAGAGGGCCTTGGGGCCAGCCTGGAGCAGGATGGAGGGGACAGCCCTTCCCTGGGGCACAAGGATAGAGACCAGGAAACCCCCCATGGTGCTCAGATGGGGGCCATGGGAGCCAGGAATCCAGTGGTTACAGCTCCAGCAGCCCATACTGAGCCAATATGCCTAAGTTCAATTCCACCTCTGCCCCCATTCCTGGTAGCTCCCATTCTGGAACAACCCCTGTGGAGGAGGTGTTTCCCCCACCATACAATTAAAGAAACAGAGGCCCACAGCAATGGGAATGCAAACCGCTCTGATTAATTCTAAAGCCCTCAACCCTCTGCCAGGACAGAAGCAAGTCACAACAAGCTCTCCTAGCCCCCCTTTCCTCATCTGTAAAAGGCTGATGACAGTCCCCTCTTCCCAGAGTTTTGCAAGGGTCCACGTGGGCAGAAAGCCAGGCTCTGACATGGCTGGATTAGGCTGGGGTTCTCCAGAGAAACAGAATGAACAGGATGTGTGTGCGTACGTAGAGGGAGCACTTTTTTTATTTTAAGGAATTGGCTCACACGATTGTGGAGGCTGGCAAGTCCACAGTCTGCAGGGAAGGAAGGCTGGCAGGCTGGAGACACAGAGAAGAGACACAGCTCGGGGAAGGTCCGTCTTTATTCTGTGCAGGCCTTCACCTGATTGGACAAGGCCCACCACCTTGTGGAGAGCCGTCTGCTTTTCTCAGAGTCCATCAATGTAAACGTTAATCTCATCCAAAAAACACTTTCACAGACATATCCAGAAAAACATTTGACAAAGATCTGGGCACCGTGGCCCAGCCAAGTTGACACGCCACACTCAGCATCACAATGAACATCCTGCCGAGGCAGCTGCTCTGGGCAGTGGTTGCTCCTACCCAGGAGTCTTCCTCATGGGATGTGGTACCCAGGGCTGGTGTGTGCACGTGCATGGTGCATCTGTGGGAATGTGGCATGCACGGGACACCTGCAGAGATGAGCCAAGCCGTGTCCAGACTGTGGGATCAGAAGGGCCACTCCACTGACCCGTTTGGACTCTGCGTGGGGTGGGTGGAGACAGTAGAAGGAGGTGGCCAGACGGAACTCAAATCCTGGCTCCTGGCCATGACCCTAGATAGAACTACAGACCTCCCTGAGGCTCAGTCCAGCCCCAGGAAAGTGGGATGAATGACCCCCACCACACCAAGCTGCCAGGAGGGTGAAACGCACCGATGACGTAAGGCATCTAGCTGGGCCGGGCCTGCACGCATCGGGCGTGAGCCGCCTTCCCTTCCCATTCTTGCCCAACGCAGAGGAAAAACTTCATTAGGATTGGGAAAATGTGAATTCCAAGGCTTATTAAATTCATGATATTTTTACTTACCATGTACCCAGAAATATATTTAGCAAAGCAATTTACACCATCACTGGCTGATGGATTGTGGTTTTCTAAGTTGGGTTTTTAAGATGTAAATGGGCTCCAATCAGGGCTTTGCTGGGAGGGAGAAAACATTCCTCTCCACCCCTCCCTGGATCTTCGGCCTCCAGTCTCACCTGGCTGGCCTCCTGGGACAGACAAATGGCTCTGGGCTCCCACCCTCTGCAGAGACTCTGCTGGGGCCTGCGTCTCCTGCGGGGAGGGGGCAGGGCTCTGCCTGGCCAGGAGAGGGACGGGCAGGGAACGGAGATATAATACAATAACAGTGATAACACCATCGAGCGAGCTCTTACTGTGTGCTGAATGCTGGGAGCTTCGCCTCTATTAACTTATCACACTGTCCCCCCACCCCCAGCAACCCCACAGACAAGGGGCCCTCAGGCACCTTGACTTATCAGCTGTGCTAGCTTGGCAAATTGCTTACCACACCCACCCACCCCCTCTCTCACACTTTCTTTCTCTTTCCTCTCTCTCTTTTCTTTTTCTCTGGCTCCATTTCCTCTTCTGCAAAGGGGAGGTAACAATAGCTTATATTGAAGAAGCACTAAGTACCGTGCCTGAAACTTAGTAAATATCCAAAATTAGATATAAGCGAGGCTATGTATGAAAAGGAAAATTACCTGCCCAAGGTCAAACAACTAGTAAGTGGTAGAATCAGTATTCAAAAGCAGGTGTACAGACACTGCAGCTCTTCACCGCTGGTAGAATGGACAGGTATATCCAAACTCAGACCAGGCGCCTCTAGTGTCACCTGCCTTTCATGGCCAAGTGTAAGCGTAGGGCAGGGGGCTCAGTGAGATTTGGCTAGACCTCCCCACTACATGCCAGGGAAACCCAGGCAGGGATCATGCTTTTGTGACCTGCTGACTGCAAATGACTCGGAGGCTCACTTCACAAGGTGCAGGCTTCCCCTGGGGCAGACCAGCTGCAGAGCTCCCAGCGCCATGCCTTCCTGCTTCTGTGTGTGTCACTCTCCTCCCTTCTGGAGTGCCTTTGCCTGAAACAAGGGCTTGCTAGAGTAGGATGAGCAGCCGGCCTTGAAATTTCAGCTTATGAACCAGATTTTGAATGCAAAGCCAAACATCGTCCCCACTCCTGAAATCATCACAAATTCCAAATGAATGGATTTGACTGTGCACAGAACACCTGGCTGAGTAAGTCGGTGAGCTCAGGATCCTGCTCTCCGGGTCAGTAACTGCTTCCCGGGAGCAGGAGTGGGATGAGACATTGCTGGGGGGCCGGGAGAGGTGGGTGGGAGGGACACTGGCCGCAATGCCCCAAGCCCCCTGGGAGGAGTCAAGACTGGCCCTAGAGAAGGCTGCGGAGCTCTCGCCTCGCTCGGCCACTGGCAAACAGGCCGAGCTTGCACACCGCCAGGATTGCACATGGCATGCAAAACCACATGACTACCCCGTTTCTTGCTTCCTTCCATGCTGACCCCCAGGACCTATGGAAACCTTACACGTGCTTCAAAATGACACTTCCACCAGGAGGCCACCCTGGATTTTCCCAAGTGGAAGTACCTCTCCTTTCCACAACCCCTGTGTATGCGCCTCTTCACTTTATACTTGTATTATAATTGTATAGATGCATCCGTAGCTCCTGGAGCCTGAAAACTGGACGCTCCTAGTGGCCAGAGACTGTCTTTTCTCATCTCAGACCTTCCTCTAGTTCCACCCAGCACTCAGCACACTTATCGTAGAAATGTTTGTTGACTGGAATTGAGACATATTCTAGAAGGGTGTTTTTAAATTATTTTGAGTAGGAAAAAATTCTTTATTGAAAACGATGATCTGGGTAGAATTAGAAAATATGTGGGAGAAAAGAACGCTGGGTAAAGGGGCGGTGCCAGAGGCCCAGCGCCCACTAGCTGGGCGTCCTTCCCCAGCAGTCCCTCCAGCCCCACCTGTCCCCTTGGCACTCTCAAATAGCCCCAGTCACCCGCCACGCATGCTTCGAAACCAGCAACCAGTGGGATGACAAGGGCCCAGGGATGATGGGGACACGGAGGACAAACCCACTGCCCTGAAAGTTTCTCAGAGACCCCAGAAGAGGCTGCTCGGGGCCTGAGAAAGAACCCAAGAGCATTTTGCAGGCCTAGAGTTAGGGACCTATCCAGACTATGGAGACATAATCTCTATCCTGGCAGCTGTTAGTTGTTTCCATCGGGGGTCCTGGAATCAGGAGAGGGAGGGGAAGGAGGCAGGAGCTCAGCGCACCCCACATCTGACTCACTGAGCTGTCTCACGAGAGGGGATCGTGCAGCAGTCGGGGAGCAATGTTCTGACCTTCCTCCTGCCCCAGGTGGGCCCGATGCAACCACACAGGACCTGGGTGGAGAAGTGTCCGACCCCTCAAATGCTCACGCTCTCTTCACCAGCCTCTCTGAGACCACCTGACGTGACCTTCTTCCAACACTTCTGGCAGGCAGTGGGGGACTCACTTTAAAAGCCAAAGGACTCCAAAGTGACCTGAAAAATCTGACTTGCAAATCGATCGTAGAGTGTTTAACAGGCCCTGCCATCAGGGCTGCATTCTCAACAACCAAATCAGGCTGTTACCCTCCCTGGATCTTGCAGGGTTTGTCTGTCATGGGTGCAGGGCTCCTCCTTTCGGCAGCTGGGTCTCTCTTCAGTGGTTGGCCACGGGGGAGAGGCACAGACCCGGGTGGGGCCACTATGCTGTGCAGGGGCCTGGCTTTACTCCAGCTCCTGGGCACTGAGCTCTAGACTTCCTGAGGCCCCCCAGAGAGGAGCAGAGTCTGTGGGGACAGACACATCAGGGGGCCACCTAAGACAAGCATCCTCTGATTTCTGAGGGATCACAGGAATGTGAACCCCAAGTGATTAGGCCTGCCTTGCCCCACCCCATCCCAGGGTCACCTGTTCTAAGCCAGCGTCCCCCACCAGAAAAGACATGTGCTGTCCCTCTTAGCCTCTGTGGGCATTAAATAATTGCCATGACAACAACAACAACAACAACAATAATAATAATACAAAATAAAGAACGTTTAATATGGCTTTTATTTTCAGGTCCTAAAAGTAAATCATACTGATTGTAGAAAACCTGAGAAGTGTAAGGAACAAAATTAAAATCACGTGATCCACAACTGGCAGTAAATACTGTTAACATTCTGTTGCATTCACAACGAGACTTCTCTGCACATCCTTATTATAAAGCACATACTCTTCACACTTTGGTGTCCTCTTTTCAATCAACATGGCATCATGAACTTTTTCTCATATCACTAAAGAGCCTTCAGATCTCCTCCTAGCGGCTGTCTCATCTTTTCTACTTTGTTCTGGTCCTCCAGGGGGGCAAAGGTCTGGCTGTCCACACCCCTAGCCAAGAGAGAGTGCCCAGCCCAGGAAGGAGAGACAACAGCATGCAGCAGCCCAGAGTCAACAACTCATACAGTTAAACACGGAAAAGACAAAGAGATTCACAGTTAATCAAACAGTCGATGCATCAGAAGGTTGGAGGAGAAACATCAGTCGCCTCAGTTTTAAGTTCTAGATGTTTAACGAGTGAAGTCACCTCTTGCGTCCTGCTCAGGAATCCCACCTCTCTCAGGACTGTGACATCCTTCCCTTTTGGCTATGACAGCTCTGGCTAGCCTGTTCACCACACCCCTCGTGACAGTCCCTTACACTTTTCCAGCGTATTCCTTAATCAGCTGCTGACCGACATTCCTCACCATGCTTTCAGGGGCTGATGCCAAGGGAACTTTCCTTTGGGAGTTGGGAGAAATGGGGCCATGAATCCTGCAGGGGGAGGGGAGTGTGCATAGGGGTGGGCCAGGTGGGTAGGTAGACGGTGAGGGCTGAGAGACTAACGTAGAATGGAACAGCCCAAGGTCAAGGGCTGGGGACCAGCAGGGAGCTTTTGTGGCACAACTATGAATTCAAATTAAATGAATGTCTCTAACCACGTTTGTTTTCCTTTTTCTTAGTGGTTGTCAACCAGGGGTGCTCCTGCCTCCCGGAGGACATTTGGCAATGTCTGAAGACATTTTTGCTTGTCACAACTGGGGGAAGGGTTTGCTACTGGCATCTGGTTGGTGGAGGCCAGCTATGCCACTCAACATCCTACAATGCACAGGACAGTCCCCACCACAGAGAATGAGCAGGCCCCAAATGTCAATAGTGCCAGGGATGAGGAACCTAGTTTGCTTTTCTCTTCTTTTGTCCCTATAACAGACCCTTCCAGAATCACAGATGCAGATTCTACTGAATCTCAAAGACTCATAGGGTAACTTAGTCTAGACCACTGGGGTCAAGAAAGTAAGTGGACGGAGCTGGGCAAATTGGTACTCACAATTTCATGCACTCTCCAAAGTGCTTGAGAGCCTTCAGGGAGTCACCTTAGAAACCACAAACATCTCACCCCTGCTCAGGCTCAGCAGGGCACATTCTGCCTGCAAAGTAATGGGACGTTGTCTGGAGAACAAGTTGCACTTTGGCAATGTCTTAGGCTGGAAAGAGAAGGTGACAGAGCTGTCCTGGGGACAGAGGTGGCAGGGTACAGTCTTTGAACATTAAAAAGATGTGTTCTTGGGGCTCTGTCTACCACCCCAAATCTCGCAATGAGTAACGATTACAAAAGGGCCACTCGCTGTTTCTGCGCAGCTCTTACATGGCTGTTGCGGTGACTCGGTGGTGTTCCGAGAGGCTGTCCTGTTGAGGCCACAGGTTATAAGCCCACACTTCTGCATGCGGGGTTTAAGGCCACCCATTGTCAATTGTCCAAGAAGGCAGTGCATCCTCAGACTGGACACTGGAACTCAGAGATGAGCCTTACCTGGAGGAGGGTAGTTGTCTGGGTGACAGCTCCTGGTGATGGAAGCCAAGATGATGCCACTCCTGGGCTCGTCCTGGGACAGAGATGGAAGAGGACCCAAGGGCTTCAGAGAGCAAGCCACCACCTGTAAGCCAGGTCACCTGGCTCTGCCACCTGTGCTTGTCTTCTTTTGTCATCCCTGACACTGAGTGCTCAGCTTCCAAATGTGCATGTGTGAGCTGCAGGGCTCTGGGGGAGCAGCCAGCCTGAAGACTGATGACAGGCCCAGAGTGGAAGGTGAGTCTCAGGGACTGGAGGAGGGAAGCCTGCTTCTCTCCTGACACGACAGTCTATTGCCAATGCCTGAGGGTCCGGGCTCTCCGATTGCATGAAGGGAAACAGGAAACAGTGGCTGAAGTCTTTCTCATTTGGGACCATTTGATTTTTAACTGAGAATAAGAGTGCATGGGAACTGAATATGGTAATGGGGTTAGAGCTAAAGAGAGTTTCCAGGACAGGGTCAATGAGGGTCAAGAGAAAGAGAATGGAGAAGAAAACACCTACTTCATAATATCAGAACTGGCCTTTGGTAGAAACGGCAACTCTGAAAACCAACCTGCTGACCCCTCTCAGTGATGGCGAGAGCATCATCCCTCAAAGCAGAGATGGAGCAGGGAAGGGGGACACAAGTATCTCCTGGAAGCTCCTAGAAAAAGCCTAGCATTGGTGTGAACTTAACTGGCATAGATTCATTTATATAATAAGCATTTCCTGAACGCCTACCATATACAAAGCACTGTGTCCTTCAGTTAGCATATTGCCCGGCATACAGTAGGTACTTAATACTTGTCTGTTGGGAGATCTAAGGATGACTGAAAGATTGTCCCTGAGGCCAAGGGGCTTATAATCCAGTGAGGAAGACAGACACGCCAGCAAGTAATTCAAGGCAGGATGAGGCAAGTACGTCACCTTGACCTTCTTTGGTGTCCACCTGCTCAGCTAAAAGTGAAGCATAGCTCCCTGGGGTCCCCAGAGCTTAGAACATTTCATGCGTGAATGGTCACTAAGAATTAGTGGGGAGACTTTTCTTAAGATAAACCAGCTCAGGGGCCGGCCCGGTGGCGCACTGCTACAGTGCACCGCTTGGGAAGCGCGGCGGCGCTCCCGCCCGAGGGTTCGGATCCCACGTACAGACCGGTTCCCGCTCACTGGCTGAGCGAGGCGCGGGAGCAACACCAAGGGTTGCGATCCCGTTGCCGGTCCCGGTCCGGTATGGGCGAGACACTGAGGGTTGCAATCCGTTGCCGGACACGAAAAAAAAAAAAAAAAAGATAAACCAGCTCACCCTTCCCTTTTTTCTTCTGCAGAGCTGAGTCTACGGAACAACAGTAGCGCCATCTTTCTCTGCTCTTTTCTCTGTTTCTGCGGTGGAGGCTGCACTCTCTGCTGGCAGTGGGACAGGCTGGGGCTTTGGAAGCCAGCAGATCCAGAGACCATCCACTAGAGGGTGGAACTTGGTTCCTGAACCTTGGTTACCTCTTCTGTCAAGGGAGCTAATTGTGTCTTTCCATGGCAGGGTGGTTGTGCACACCATGGATGCACAGGGGCGAGCACACAGCTGTGGGAGCCCGGGACGCTGTGTGTCCATCCTGCGACGGGCTGTGCACACACGGCGCCACATGTGTTAAACTCTCTGAGCCCTCGCCTTATTGACTTCCCATGTCTCCTTAGTGTACAGTGCAGCATTTGCCCATAGGAGGTGCTCAATAATTGTCTGTTAATTGGATATTTAATATTACATGAATGTTGTCATGATGGTCATACCTCCAGAACCAAAAATTAAGACATGCCTAACAAGGACAAGCGTACCCAAGGCAGGGACAAATGGATCACTTTAAGTAGGGACAGTAGTCAGAGGTCTGGCCCTTGGGTCCCAGGTCAGCACTGACAAGCCGGCATGTTTGGCTTCCCAGTCACTTTCCAGCAGCGCTGTTTTTCAAGGACAGAAAAGTTAGATGACTTGAGCCACGTCACAAGAAATATTTCTATTCCAGGAATTACTAGCCCCCAGCATCATCCTTCAATACCTCTCTGTCTTCATTTTGAAAAGTGTAAGTTATGGTAGGAGAAAATCTACCCAAAAGGCAAGAAAATTTCCCAGAATGTTCAGATTGCCCAGGTGACACACTGGGAGAGGTGGGTGGGGACAGAGGGACAGCCTGGGCTCTGGAGCCGGGCTTGGCCCACGTCTTCTGTAAAGGGCCAGATGGCGAATCCTACAGGCTTTGCAGGCCCTACAATCCTTGTCACAACTGTTCAGCTTCTGCTACGGTCACAGGAAAGCAGTCCTGGACGATATGTACATGAATGAGCATGACCGTGTTCCAATAAAACTTTATTTATGGATACTGAAATATGAATTGGATATAATTTTTACACATCATGGACACTATTCTTTTGACTTTTTTCAACCATTTGTAGTAAAAATCAGGCTACAAAAGCAGATGGTGGGCTGCCTTTGGCTGGTGGGCTGTGTTTGCTGACCCCTGCTCTAATCGTCACTGGAGGGCACTGCATCCTCTCACCTCGTACTTTCATCTTCCTCTCAGGAAAAGAAGCTTTGGGCCATGGAGAGATGCCTGTTCCCTTAGGCAAAAGGCTTAACAGCACAAATAATGGGCCACTTTCTCTACAAAGCTGCTAGATTAGCTCGCCATCCGAGAACGTGAATACTGACTGGTTTTGTCACTAACAGGGGCTGACAGCCAGAGATCAAACTCAAAATGTGTGTTCTAAGCCATCTGACCCCCTGGCCCAAGCTTGAGTGTAACTTCTAAGAAGTTGTGTGGAAGCAAACAGCCATGCCTTGACTCTAGAGCATCCAGGAAAAGAAACGCCAGAGCGTTCCCTGCTGGACGTGGTTGCAGAGATTTTGGCGCATTGCTTTGAATTTTTCTTTTGTAAATTTAACTCAGGGGAGCACTGAAGGTTTACCCTTCATACTGTGGCAGAAATAAATAGGGAGCAGGTATCCCAGGAACTAAGACAAAAGAAGTTCTAAGTCCACAATAGAGTGCAAAAGAATGTTAAGCCTAAGTTTTGTAAAAAATTATAAATATCTCAACACTACACATGAGTAGCCTGGACAGTATCATTGTCTGTTCCTCTGACTGTTTTAATATGCTAGTTACAGAAGCCGGAGAAATCATCAGAGGCCTCAGGGCTTGGAGAAGATCTGGCTGGACCTAAAAGAAGCCAGCCCATGGGGAGGACAACTTTGGAACAACCTGAAAACACACAGACACTTGCTCATAGACAGACACTTTCACTCATTCATCAAATATTTATTTCCTATTTATTATGTTCCAAGCACATGGCTAGAATCAAGTTGAAGAAGACTCAGCCGCAAGCCAAAAGGAGCCTGGGAGCCAGGTAATGCTGGCAGGTATAAGTTGGAAAGGTTATCTTAGGAGTATGAATGGTTGCCAGGCAGGGGTGATCCAGGGGTGTACCCCACACAGCAACAGCCCCTTTGTAGAAGCCCGGCTACCTGCATCCTACCTGAGTCCTAAGTACCTGGCTGGCACCTGCTGAGGCTGAGGAATGATGCTGCTGATCGTCTTACCTCCATATCAAGCCCCCAGTAGAGGGGATCGGGGCCAGCCCTTGGGCAGTAGGACTGAAGAGGCGGCTGATCATCTGCCAGACCTCTCTCTCTCTTCCTGCTTGGAAAATCTCCGTCCACCCTGCTCAGCAGAGGGAACTGCCCAAGGAAGATAAGAGTGGGGGGTCTGGGGGCCTGGTGGGGTGAGCAGAGGAAGAAAGCAAACCAAAGCAGCAGGCTCTGTGCTCCCACGTGCCCCCTCCCACCCGGTCAGCACCCTGTCACTGGCCTTGATGGTTTCATTTTTCTGGGGAGAAAAAGAACAAACGTAGAAGATAATTGTAGTGGAACAGCCCAATAAGTAACGTTTGGTCTCCTTTTTACAACCATTCCCTGGGGCCCCATTATGGTAATTTTTCTCCTATAACTGGCAAATTGTATAACGAGTCAGATGATAAAGCAGCAAGCAAGGCAGAAATTTGCATTTTAATACAACTGCTGGTATCATACCCCCCACCCCCTATCTCGGGGAGGTCAGGGCCTCTCTGATCCTGGGTCCCCTGGCACCCTGCCCTCCCGCTCCCTTCTCCAACTCAGAGTGGGTGAGCCCAGAGCGCTCAATAAATGTAGCATTTTAAATGATAGCATAATATCTGCTTTCTGTTGATATTATGTAGTATAGAGATTAAGACCCAGGGCCCTGGAGTCAGCCAGCCAGGCCCTACTCCAGCTCCACTGCTGGCTGAATGGGTGTCCTTCAGTGAGATCCTGCACCGTGCCTCAGTTTCCTTTTCTGTAAATGGGGATTATTCTACTACTTACACTAGGGGTATGTTAATGAATGCCTGGCACATAGCATATGCTCAATAAATATTAATGATGCTGTGGTGGTGATAATGATGATGGGTTCTAGGAAGACCACTGGGTCCCTAGGGCAGCGATTTCAGGCAAGACCACATTACCCAGTCCATCTCTGCTGCCTCTGCTCCCCACATGTGCCCTTGTGTCCCACCGCACCTGCCTTTGTATTCAGAGCCCTGGAGTCCAGCAAAAGGAGTCGCAGGTGCACATGTGGAGGGTCCCCAAGAAGCCAGGCCGTAGGTGATGGAAGATCAAACACGTACACGCTTGGGCACACACACATCACCATCAGCACCCCGGGCCCAGGACTCTTCTGGCCATTCGCGGAGCAAACCCAGTTTCAGGAACTCTAGAACCTTCCACCCACATGTCGTGGTGAAAAGAGAACTAGCCTCTGAGTCACAGGCTTGGCCTTGAAACTCTGCTCTATCACCCCTGTCTGTGTCACTTTGGAAAAGTGAGTCTGTTTTCCCATCTATAAAGGGGATAATACTATCTACTGCCTCGAGGACTAAAAGGGTTAACGGAGGCCGCTGCCTGGCACACACAAACACCAGTTGAATCCACCAATTAGCTGACTCGGAAAGGCGCTAATAACCTCGGCCAGCTTTTGACATGGTGGTTACACTTGGCAGGGACAGCCTGTCCTTTCATGCTCAAGAGAAGCCAAGTGGTATCCAGAAAATCCTGCCAAAAACCCCGGATTACTATTTTAGCTCCAGGAGTAAAGACTTTGGGGACTTGGCATGCCCCGCTGTTTGAATTTATAGACCCAGGCCCCTCCAGCGGCCAGCCAGAGGGAGAAAAGCCTTGTTATCACAGCGGAGTTTTTGGAGGGTTATTTTTAAAATTTCCTAAAGCCCCTTGAGACTATCAGAGGTTCCAAACCAGAGCTGGGAGTTGAGTTTGTTTTTGCATCCTGATAAGGTTTTTGTCTCCCTCCCTGGGGTGTGAGGGGCAGAGGGCACTGCTTTTCCTACACGAAATGAATTACAGACCATGATAAGGTTGTTGGTGGTGGTGTCACAGCTAAAATCCTTCCTTCCTTCCTGCCTTCCTTCCTTCCTTTGACAAATATGTGGTAACCTTCTATCACATTGTAGATCTGACCTAAGAGCTTAAGATACATTAGGTAATGGAACAGACAGCACTTCTTACCTTCATGGAGCTTGCATTCTAATGTAGGGAGACACACATACATACACATGCAAGTAAATAAACACAGGAAGTAGGTGAATTGCACATTAGAAGGTTGTAGTGCTATAAGAAAAGAGAGCAGGATGGGGGATCAGGTTAAATTTTCAACAGGAAGAATTTTGAGTGACCGTCTCCCCAGTTTTCCATGCCCTCCTAACAGACTCATATTGTGGCTCTTTGCAGGTGATTTAGCAATGCCCCTCCCACCCACAATAGGTGTGGCACATTTCCCCAACCAGATGCTGGGCTTCGCCATGGCACTTGCTTGGGTCACTGCTACATAAGTTGCTATGATGCAGTAGGATTTACATGTGCTCCTGAGCTTTGGTTTGGCTGCTGTGCCCCTGCCCTTGCCCCATGGAAAGCAAGCCCAGGTAAATGAAGCTACAAGAAGTAGACTTCACCCACCCAGAAGCCTGCAGCCCAGCCCGGCCCAGCCATGCCCAGCCCAGATCCACCAAATCACAGCAGACTTGCAGACCACAAACATGGAATAAAACAGTAAGGCCTCTGTATTAATTTTCTATTGCTGCCATAACAAATTACCACAAACCTAGTGGCTTAAAACAACACAGATCTATTATCTCAACAGTTCTATAAGTCGGAAGTCTGTGTTGGTTCCAAGTTTCAAACGGACGAAATCAAGGTGTCAGCTGGTTGGACTCTTATCAGGAGGCTGTGGGAAGAATCTACCCCCAAGTTCATTCAGGTTGTTGGCTGAATTTGGTTCCTTGTGGTTGTAGGGCTGAGGTTCCCGTTTCCTGGCTGGCTATTAGCTGGGGGTTCTCTCACATCTAAAGGCCTCTCTGGTCCTTGCGTGTGGTCTTTACATGTCAGAACCAGCAACAGCATGTTGAAGTCTTCTCATACCTGCAGTCTCTCTTCTCTCCTGCTTTCTGCTTTCAAGGGCTCGTGTGATTATGCTGTGTCCACCTGGATAATCCGGGATACTCTATCTTCAGGTCAGCTGATTAGTAACCTCACTTACATCTGCAAAGTCCCCTTCACAGCAGCACCTAGGTTAGTGTTTTATTGAATAACCAGGCAATGGGAATCTTGGGAAACATTTTTAGGATTCTGTCCACCACAACCTGTAATTTGGGCTTGCTGGGGTTGGTTGGTAGGCAGCACTGTCACAGCAGAAACCTGGCCGACACAATGACAAAGATGGGCCTTGCTGAGAAGGTAACATCTGAGCAGAAACCTTCTCCAAGCTCTCTTTTTATTCCCTACTGGCTTGAACGTACTTCAGCCCAGCTCTGGCCATGTCTATGACAACAATGCCCAGGGAATGGCAGTCAACAGAGTGGAGAGAATGGGTCTCCTAATGACCACAAAGAGCAGAGAGCCCCCCAACCCAAACCACTCACCTCACAAATACTGAGTAAGAGCGAAATGCTCTCTGTTATTTAAACCACTGCTTACAATGTGTTACAGCAGCTCGGTCTCTCACCAACACTAGTGCACAACACACCACACGGCAAATAAACCAATGGACGGGGACACCTCCGGGGAGCAGTGAGTTTTGCCAAGTAAATCCCGATAGGCTGCTTAGAAGAGGCAAATAGCCTTGACGTCTAAAGTTCACTGTACGACAGACACTCGCAGGTGAAACAATATGCAGAGGACGGACAGAGTGAGTGAAAACTGAGCAGCTATGAGGGGAAAGCAGCAAGTCTGATTAGAGACCTGCAAAGCAAGGAAGGAGGGAAGATCTGGGACTCTCGAGAGGAGGGTTTGAGAGAGTGCTATGAGGGTCTAGAGGCTCACAGCAGGGTCCCCATCACTGGCCACGAGTGGACAAAATGAACGACCAGAGAGTCGTTCATCCACTAGGAAGAGGCTGGGAGGTGGAGAGTGACATCCAGCTGAGACCTGTCACTGTGTGGAGCCCTCTCAGAACCCAATACCACCACGTGTAAGTGCCCAGGAAACAGCTGGTGACTGATTGACAACTCAGAGGACCGAGTCTCTCCCCTCCACCTCCCCAAACCAGGCGACACCCTGACTTCAACAGCAAAGCAGAGATGAATGCCCTTCTCATGAGGCCGTGCATCTCCAGAATGTCACTAGGTTGAGTTTCTGTTCATTCAATCAACATTTGCAGGGCTGGGCGCAGTGTGGCTGTAAAAGCCATGAGCTATGACCCCCGGCATTAAGAAGCTTGCCAACTCTGACATGACATAAGATATGCAGGAGAAATGGATGTGTGCCACGGCCAAGTGTACAGAAGGTGTTTCGAGAACTACAAAGAGAAAGAGCACAGCCGGTGAGGGCAGGCAGGTGGAGCTGGAGCAGAGGTGGAAGGGGAAGTGTCTTATGGAGACATAGAGAGGGCGTGGCACTTGAGCTAAGAGATCAGAGGGTGAGGCTTCACTGGTGACACCCCTGTGTGAGTGAGCTTGAGAGAGAAGAGTGCAGGGCGCAGCCGAGATGGTGGCAGGTGGCGGGGATCAAGTTGGGCTGGGCCTGACCAGGGAGTGGTCAGGAGTTGGGAGCAGTTCCACGGGTTCACACCGCCATTACAATTCCCCCTTTCTGCACTAAAGGGTAAGCAATGCACCTGCTTAGAAGCTTTCCAAAGGTGGGGACTGGGAGGCCCACTGCATTGTGCCTTATGCTAAGAACCTTCGAAGCCTAAGCTTTTAGAGCTGGAAGGGATGCTCACAACTGTCCCCTCCCACCTGATGCTGGAGTCCCTGCCTGCTTCTGCATCTGCAGGCTCCTCCCCTGCAGCCCAACACCCTGGGCTAGATGGAGCATCCCCCCACATTGCCACAAATCCATCCACCCTCCTGAGCCCAGCCTGATGGATGACTTCCCGTGAGTGGCCAGTGGGTGGCCAGATTTACACACTCACACCCACATGCCTTCTGGGGACAAACTGGAGGGAGAGAAGAGATGCTGGAGGGGAGTGGCACCTTCTCACTTGCTGCAAGGAAGCAGTCCTCACCTCCCTTTCCCATCAGGGCATCCGTGCATGCCCAGGACAGCCCCTTTCC
>NW_007732950.1:79973-80917 GCF_000696425.1 Galeopterus variegatus | reverse complement strand
AGCAGTCCTCACCTCCCTTTCCCATCAGGGCATCCGTGCATGCCCAGGACAGCCCCTTTCCAATAAGCCTCCCCTGTCTCCTGAGCAGAGAGACAAGAGGGGGCCATAAGCTAGAAAAATGCTCCAAACCTTCCAGGAGCAAATTCCATGGAACAGTAGTCCCAATGGGGGGCCCAGAGCTTGGGAACTCTCAAAGCTTGGGAACTGGTAGCAGTATTGGGGGTTGCGGGGAGTGGGACCCCACTTTCCCCTCCTGCACAGGCAGAGTTGAGGGCTGAAGAGAATATGCCAGAGCTGGAACTTGAGCCCAAGTGCGTCTCTGTCCACGCACTTCACAAACTCTCTTGTCAAGACAAGACAAACTGTTCTTTCAGAAATCCAACCAGGGAGATGTTAATAACTGCTCCTACCGAAACGTGGGGAGGGGCAGCCAAACACTAAATAATTGAAATTCTTGACAGTTTGAGTGTAGAGACATGATGTTCTTTGCCATTTGTAGGAAAGGTTAATAAACACTGGTGACACTGGACAGCAGCTGGGGACGTGCAGTGAGCAGGGACCCTTCCCAGAAGGGCACCTGTGCTCGGGTTCGTGCCCAAGGCCAGTGCGTCTTGCAGGCTAGTTCCTCCTCTTCCCGTCCTTGGTCTGCCAGCCCCAGAAGACACATCAGAGGTGCCCAGGGACACAGCAGGACATCCAAGGACTTCTAAATCAGAAGGCTGGGCAGTATCCCACCCAAAGCCCCTCAGTTGGACCACAGAAGTGGTGGAATCTAGCTCCCCTTTACTTTTCCTTAACGAAAGAGGCAGAAGAAGGAGAGGATCATGTCTTGAGCCCCCGGACCTGCCTCCAGGTATCTGATCCTTGTGATAGAACCACTTGAGATGGAACGCTCTAGAGCTGGCTGACTGGCCCTATGTGATTGTCTCCCCTCATAACAAAAA
>NW_007732950.1:76826-78770 GCF_000696425.1 Galeopterus variegatus | reverse complement strand
CCCCCCCATCCCAAGAGTCCCCATGAACAGAAGAAGTCATGGGCGAAAAGTAGGTCACCCCACGCTGGGTGGAGCAGGGCAGGTGTTTACCAGATGCTTGGCTACCTGCTTTGGGGGGCTGCAGTGAGGGCACAATGAACAGGGAGGGGCTCCCCTCTGCTCAGCTCCCCAACAAACCGGCAGCTGCAGGGACGGCACCATCCCCAGTTCTAGGCCATTACTTCTCAACCCTGACTCTGGAGGAAGTTTATTTTTTAAAAAAGGCTAATGTCTGGGCCCCACCTAAAACCAATTAAGTCAGAATCTCTGGGGAAGAGGCTGAGACTTTCATATTTAAAAGCTCTCCAGGTATTCCAGAATGTGCAGTCATGGTTGAGCAGCTCCTGGTCCCAGCAGAGGGTGGACTACCCTTCCCTCTGTGATCCTTGTGAGGGGAGAAAGGGCTGAGTGGGCCAAGGTGGTCCAATGCTGAAGAAGCTTGCATTTTTCTGCTTCTGCAGCCTTACCCAAGAAGAACCCCCCGCCTGGAGTGTCCCCTTCCTCTCCACTTGTCTGCACTTGACCAGCTCCTCAAATCCCAATGTCAGGTCCTCTTCCTCTGATCCCTGCAGGGCGAGGTGTGCACCTGCACCTGCTCAACCGGACGGCTGTGGTTGTTGTCCATCCTGCTTTTGATTGACCTCTCGTTTCCCTGCTCAGCCCTGAGCCCCTCCAGGGCAGGTCCCAGTCCTGGAGACCAACCATTCTCAAAGTATGGCCTCCGGACCTGTTGCTGTCACCTACGTTCTCGTTAGAAACGCACATTCTCAGACTCTACCTTACATCTGCTAAATTAGAACCCTGGGCTTGGGACCCACCAATCCATGTTTTAACAAGCCCCCAGGGTCATGCAGATGAGAGCGCCAGTTCCAGAATCACTGAGCTGGTCTGTAGACCCTGCTACTCAGACTATGGTCCCCAGACCAGTAACCTCAGCCTCACCTGGGAGCTGGTTAGATGGGCAGAATCTCAGGCCCCATACAGACCGACTGGATAAGAATCTGCATTTTACCAAGATGTGCAGGGGCATGTGCACAGGAAGATATGAGAAGCGCTGCCCTATCCCGGGAATGCCTTGACCAACTCTCTAACGAGAGGAGGATTGACGAGCTTCATCCCCCCCCGTTACAAGGACCTTGCCCCCAACCCTGTTTCAGGAGATCTCAGCCTTCATCACAGGCTGCAGGTGCTGGGGGCCCTTCTGGAAAGGTTATCCAAGAAACCAATGGCATAGCCCTTATCCCTGAGTAAGACCCATTGACAAGATGTGGCTCCAAGGTTGTTGTGTCTACATGGTGCAACCTGGCTGTCCCCATTTCTACACTGTCCCTGAATGTGCACCAGTGCTTCACAGAGCCCTCTCGTAACTACCCAGGGGTTCAGCTTGCTTTAAAGAGGCAGCCCCTGGGGAGTGACAGTCTGAACTGCCCCAAGGTTGTCCCCCGAGCCAAGCAAAGCCTCCTCCTCACTGGTCCTCTCTCCTGCAACCTTGTCTCTTTTGATCCCCCCAACGTGCTCCTCTTGAGTGCACTAGAGGGAAATGGCATTGTCCTTTAGCCCCAGGAGTGGGATCAGGCCAGGCTGTGCAGAGACAGAGAAGGGAGAGCAGAGGAACTTGACGGACTCTTCTGACTCGCTCTCGCTTCAGTTCATTTCAGTGAATGCTCAAGCACCTACTATGTGCACGACTCGGTGCTTTCCTTCTGCCCCTTCCAATCTGACACATTAAAGGTTGTTAAAAACTTATTCCATATGAATTTGATATTCAAACTCCAGCTTCTCCTGACAGGTTATAAATAGCTGCTTTGAGTCCAATTTGAGGTTTTGATTTAAAAAAAAAAAAAGCAAGCTATCAGCCACCCATCTGTGATTGAGTCAGACAGACTCTCGCCTCCTCCCCCAAAA
>NW_007732950.1:74508-76610 GCF_000696425.1 Galeopterus variegatus | reverse complement strand
GCAAAGCCTCCTCCTCACTGGTCCTCTCTCCTGCAACCTTGTCTCTTTTGATCCCCCCAACATGCTCCCCTTGAGTGCACTAGAGGGAAATGGCATTGTCCTTTAGCCCCAGGAGTGGGATCAGGCTGGGCTGTGCAGAGACAGAGAAGGGAGAGCAGAGGATCTTGACGGACTCTTCTGACTCGCTCTCGCTTCAGTTCATTTCAGTGAATGCTCAAGCACCTACTATGTGCATGACTCGGTGCTTTCCTTCTGCCCCTTCCAATCTGACACATTAAAGGTTGTTAAAAACTTATTCCATATGAATTTGATATTCAAACTCCAGCTTCTCCTGACAGGTTATAAATAGCTGCTTTGAGTCCAATTTGAGGTTTTGATTTAAAAAAAAAAAAAATGCAAGCTATCAGCCACCCATCTGTGATTGAGTCAGACAGACTCTCGCCTCCTCCCCCAAAACCCATCGTCAAAGGCCATAACTACTTTCCCCACTCAGAGAATATTGCGTATGGAGCTTTAATGTTCCCTGGGGAAGTGAGACCACTACAGGGAGGGGAAAAAAAAGAACAAAAAAGACGTGTTTCCGTCTCTGTTCCAATACGCACAACCTAATTAAGATTTTATAAACACTCACCCAACAGGAAAACACACACACACACACACATTCACATGCACCTAAATTAGCAAGGCAAACGGAGTCTAGATTAAATGGTTTCTTGCCTGTTTCCGTCCAGCTTTAATTAGGCGTCTGTCGGGGGAGGGTGTCACGCAGCGGAATTGTTCATTTTGAGTCTGTAGGTTTGGGTTCCTGGGCTGCCAGGTCCCTACTCCTACCCCTTTGCCTGGGAATCACAACTTTGTCTCTCAAGCCTCTTTCTCCCCTACCCTCACCTCTTGCCTGCTGTTTGGGCCCTCGGAGGAAGGAGAAGGCCACTGTCGCAGTGGCCTCTTGTGACACCAGTCACCAGGGACTGTGCTTTTATGCACTTGACCAGGCAGAGCCCCACCTGTGGGGGTGCCTGGTGACAGTGGGGTCCTGCTAACCCACTCCAGATGCCAGGCTCTAGGGACAGAAAGCACAGGCTCCCTGTGGCCCCCCTGCTCCCCAAAGTGCCAGTAGTGCAGCCCCCCTACACCCCAGGGTGCCATCTCAGGGCTGCTCTCAGTGCTGCCGATTTCTTCTGTCCCATCCATACTGTTGGCATGCTCTCCTGCTGGAAGAAAATACAAAAGATAATTAGCTTTCTTCCTCTTTGCTTGTCCCTAGGGCTGTTTAGAGAAGTACATTTCCTTCACACGTGTAGAAAATTAAATCTGTTGTGTGTTTGAAGAGGGTGGGAGCGGGGAGCGGAAGGGAAGTGTCACTTGCTCATTTGGGCAGCATGGTGGGTGGGGACCAGGGCAGGGGAGGCTCAGGTCTTCCGAAGCCAGATTCAATGCCTGGGGATGAGCAGAGGGGGCTGGGTGGTACCAGCCAACCCAGACTTTGGCCTTTGGTCCTGCCCAGGAGTAGCCTTCTCCTCAGAGCAACTCTTTGTTTGTTTGAACAAAACAACATCTACGCCTACCAGGTGAAACCTAACCAAAACTTTCTAAGACAGGCTGCAAGGAAGAGCAAGGCTGAGCTGCAGAGGAGAACGGAATGTAGTGCGTTTGAGTGTGTTTGTCACCATGGCTGTCACTGTTCATTGGACTCAGCACTCTGCAGCATTTGTTTGTCCTAAGGTCACCCTCTGCACTATCCCTTTCCTCATGTGGGGACCAGGGTTGGAAGGCTATGAGGGTGTATGTGAAGGTGGGGTCAATGATCCCATTTCAAAGATGATAAAACTGAGGCCACGGGAGATTATGAGAACTTATCGCAGATCTCACTGCTCCTTGCTTGAGACAAAGAGAATTTATGAATAATTTCCTCCATCCCAGAAGGATGAGGGTTTTGCTCTTCTCTCTGATTAGCCAAGGCAGAAGTAGAAGAAATCAATGCAAAAAAAAGCAGAAAGGCTACTGAACAGACATGAAGAAGAGGCTGCTGCTGGAGATTTATTTTAATTCAGTGATAACTTCTCAAGTGCAAGTCTCCTGACATAGAAAAACAAGAAAGTAAC
>NW_007732950.1:71981-73853 GCF_000696425.1 Galeopterus variegatus | reverse complement strand
AAAAAAAAGCAGAAAGGCTACTGAACAGACATGAAGAAGAGGCTGCTGCTGGAGATTTATTTTAATTCAGTGATAACTTCTCAAGTGCAAGTCTCCTGACATAGAAAAACAAGAAAGTAACCTGATATGCCTTTGGGGTATTTACAGTCTGGAAAAAAAAATTAAAGATCAAAGCAGTGGTGGTCAGGCAATGGACACTAGGCTACCGTCAGCTCTAAGGAAATGTGGACACGTGACGCCCAGGCTGGTGTCCTGCAGCTTTGCTGCCTAGCCACCCTCCACAGCCACGGACACTGCTGGAAGACAGGCCGCCCACCTGTATACCCTGCCATCCTCTGGGGCCACTGCTCTGCCCCCCGCCTAAGGACAGCTGCAGCAACCACAAAAGCAGCCAGCCCCCATGAATTAGCTGAAGTGACACTCACTTTGTATACACATGTTTACGATCAGGGCCAGATGGCGAAGTCTTGGATCCGTTTCAACACCACTCCAGTGTGCTTAGCTGAGCCGGGATTTGCACGTGGCTCGATCACAGCAAGGTGGGGAGGGGGAACCCCTTCCTTAGACACCAGCCTGAATCTGCTCTTGTTCTGAGGGGGACATTTACCAGCCCTCGCTTAAAAGCAGCCTTAGCTTGCCAGCTGTCAGAACCTTTTGTCAAATTTCCTGAAATTCTACAGAGAGAAGAAAGAAACATAAACGGCTCTGATATCATCCAGGGTTTCTTTCCCTTTTGTTTGGAAAAATAAGTAAATAAATAAATAAAACACACTTGATGGAAAGGAGCTTGCAAATGATCACTGAGGACAGTGTTTATGTCACCAAATTACTTGTACCGGCAGGAAAAGAGGATGGACCGAATGAGATTAAACAGAGCGACTATTTACCAAACTTTGAAGACATCTTTAAGTGACAAGGTAGAGAAAAGGGAGGACGGGGGAGGGTGTTGGTGATGTGCCAGAGACAGAGTTGAGCAAGTCTGTGTGTTCCCATCTGCTTCTTCCCAAAAAGAAAGTGGCAAGTGGGACATCGAGGACAGCTGCACTCTGGAGCCAGAAGGAATGGGACTGTCCCCTCCCAGGAGACCTGAGCCCCACCTGCAGGAAAGGAAGGGGAGGAGCGGGCAAAAAGCTGGTGACGGTGTGGGGACTGGCTAGACCCAACCCCACTGTAACCCAACCCAAAAAACATCCCCTCCCAACAGAACCCACGATAACCAGAAGCAATGCCAAAAACATTTTTTTAAAGAGAAGAAAAGAAATAAAAAAGAAAAACTAGAGACAGGCTATGGTCATCTCTAATGGTAGGAATTACATGGTGTGAGTAGAAAGTAACAAAACTTTTTGGAAAGAACATTCCAGAACTCCTCCAACAGAATGAGGGCATCCGTTCAAAGTGTCCCTCTGGGGACACAGATTTATTCTAGGGATGTAACCATTATTCAAAACTCCTTATTCTGAAATTCAGCTTTTGCAATTGCTTTTACAGTCTGTGAGGAGTGTCTCATAGCCTAATAGCTGGGGTGGTTGCTAGTGGTAGAATTCGAGAACAGTTTGCACCAGACCAGTTTCCAAATGGTGATTGACTACCACTCCCCCCAATCCCAGCAATAAAATCTGGTCCCAAAGAAGTAGCTTTCTTACCTTTGAGAATGTTCGAAAGGATCTGTCTGAACTACTTGATCAAGGAAATTCCAAAACGGAGATCCAGAAATGCTTTCGGTTACAGCGACATCCCTGAGCATTCGGGTGATAACTGCAAGAGGAAGGATGCATTAGTCTGTTTTGTGTTGCTATAACAGAGTACCTGAGACTGGGTGATTTATAAAGAAAATGAAATTTATTGCTTACAGTTTCCAAGGCTGGGAAGTCC
>NW_007732950.1:69884-71045 GCF_000696425.1 Galeopterus variegatus | reverse complement strand
CCCTCAGAACCACTCCCTTGACCACCATTTTTAATCCATTCACTACTGCACGGTCCTACAACCAAATCACCTCTTCAAGGCCTCACCTTACAATTACCATAATAGGATTTCCCATCCTGTTAACAGTCACAGGGGGGCCAAGATCTAATACATAAAACTTGGGGGATACAATTCAAGCTTCACTGAGTTTGCAGGGCCATAATTCAATCCACTACAAAGGAGATCATATTCTGTTGAAAGAGCACACACACACACATAAAGTCACATCCAGAGACTGGGCCCAGTCACCCCCTTCCATGAAACTGGACTTTTATTCAGCCTCTGAGATAAGCACGGGCCCAAGCTCCACTAGGACTTCAGCTGCATGAAGGCAGGTGTTTGGCTCAGTGTTGGTCACATATGAATCTCCAGAAGCTGGAACAGTGCCCAGCATGTAGCAAGTGCTCAATAAATATTTATTGAATGAATGGAGCAGCAACACAATATCAGATGGGGTTTGAAGTAGGAAAAGGTGAATGTGGCTTTTAGAATGCCCAATGACCCCACCTTCTGGTAGTTACATCCTTGTGTAGTCCCCTCCCACATCATGCCGGGGTTGGTCTCTGTGACCAAGAGAATGAGGCACAGTGATACTATATCCCTTCTAAGATTAGGTTATCAAAGATACAGCAGATTGGGGGAAGCCAGCTGCCATGCCGTGAGCAGCCCTATGGATAAGTCCATGCACAGAGGAGCTGGGGCTTCCTGCAAGAAACCAAAGCCTCTGACCAACCACCATTTGATGGTGCCATCTTGGATATGGATCCTCCAGCCCCAGTCAAGCTTTCAGATGATGCAGCCCCAGCTAATTTCTTGACTGCAACCTCCGGAAAGACGCTGAACCACAACCATCCAGCTGAGCTTCTCCCAGATTTCCAACTCACAGAATAAACTGAGAGATAATAATGTTTGGTGTCTTAGGCCACTACATTTTGGGGCAATATGTTATGCCCCACTAGACAGCTAATACAGTGAGAATAGGAGAAAAATGCATGTGCCAGATATGAACCTTTGCATTCATCCATGAGGCTGCATTTAACCCCAAACCCTGATCTTTTTTTAAAAATATCTGTTGAAAAAAATAAGTGGAGTGTTTGGAATACTCATCTCATAATAAGGATT
>NW_007732950.1:63833-68286 GCF_000696425.1 Galeopterus variegatus | reverse complement strand
TCTCCTTTGTCAGGCAAGAGCCAGGAAAGTCAGGGAGTCCCAGAGGACAGGTGCACCTGTTTGAGACGAGGACAAGAGTCCAGATGGGCATCTCTCCATTTTGTTCCAGAGAGAATGATCACATCCTCACCTTAGGAATAAGGAACACAAGCACTGGGCAGACCAGCTTCTGCCTCTAGCTGCAGCCATCATCTGAGCCCCGCAGACAACTTCCTGAAATTCTGAACTCCCTGCTGGCCCCAGAGAGTGGCATCTCCCTGGAGCCTGCACAGTAAGCATCCATGTGCTGGGCACAGGCCCAGGCAGGGAGCCCATGCTGCCCACCATGGAATCCAGTACAAAGGGGGGAGCCCTGCTGTCCTCAGACTGAGGGGTACAAGCCAATGGGGGAGGGAGGAACTGGGATCAATCCCGTTATAACACTGCCCTTCCTGATTGTATTCTCCTTCCAGGAACACTGGCTGTGACCACTTAAAGGGGACCTACAAAGCAACATGACCTCCCTGGACTTCTGGACATCAGGAAGAGTATCCAGGGCCTCAGGCCTCTAATTTTTAGGGTTTCTAGATTTTACAAATAAAAATGAGGATACCTAGATTTACCTAAATTTGGATTTCAGATAGATGGCTAATAGTTTATTTAATACAAGTATATGCCAACTATCACATGAGATATACTTAAACTGAAAATAATTCATTGTTAATCTGAAATTCAAATTTGACTTGGCATCCTGTATTTTTCTGGCAATCTCNTAATCATGGGAGATGCTGAATTCCACTTCTGTGCCAGCCTTGGAGAGATACAAAGATGGATGGTGTGGTTCCAGTTACTATTGCTGCATAACAAATCACCCCGAAACTTAGAGGCTTAGGTCCACCATTTTAGCATGCTCAGAGTTTTTATGGGAATTTGGGCAGGTAGCAGTAGGGATGACTTGTCTTTGCTCCATTATCTCTGGGGCTTCAGCTGGGAAGACTCAGCTCAGGATGCTCAGCTCCCGAAGGCTGGAACCACCTGGAGGTGCATCTATCACACATCTGCAGGTCGAGGCCGCCTTCCAGCCGGGACCTCTGCANCTGGAGGTGCATCTATCACACATCTGCAGGTCGAGGCCGCCTTCCAGCCGGGACCTCTGCAGGGCTCTCTGCAGAAGCACATGGCCCCTCTGTGTGACCTGAGCTTCCTCACTTCATGGCAGCCTCCAGGTGGTTGAACCTCTTACATGGTAGCTCAGGGCTCCAAAGGTCCATGTCCCAAGAAACCCAAGCAGAAGTTTTCTGGCCTTTTCTGATCTAGCCTCCAAAGTCCCATAGTATCACTTCTGCAATCATCTATTGATGGAAGCAGTCACACTTCTACCCGGGTATTAGAGGAGGACAGACTCATTTTCTTAATGGCAGGAGTGTCCAAGAATCTGTGGACTTGCTTTAAAACCACTGGAGGTGGAAGGGAGAAGTCGGTGGAAGGAGGGAGGGGTTCCCAGGGACGTCGTGGAGGTAGAGAAGTTCTGTTGAAGAGGAAGGAGCCAGAAGGGGGTGGAGGAGTGGAGGTGGAGCTCTGAGAGGCAAGGAGATCGGGTATGCATGAGTGACGGACGAGGAAGACAAGCAAAGGCCAGAGCTGAAGCCACTGACGGTGGCAGGGATCAGATTCCAGAGGAAACCACAGCCGGAAGGGAGGGGAGACAGCATCGAAAACACCAGAAGCCCTGATGAGCTGCGAATGGTTTACAGGACGCTTAATCAAAATCGTTGCCTGCCACTGAAATTGCATTCGACTGCCACCATCTGCATGGATCCTGCTCACAGTCCCCCAGGCTCCCTCTGCACTGCCACCCATCTGCACACACCGAGTCTTTGCATCCCCCGTCTCCACTCGAGAGCAGCAACATCTGCCAGCAGCCAAGCCCCCTCCTCCCACCTCTGCCTAAGACGGGCTTCGGCTGCCGGCACGGGGCCTCGGACTGACTCTCCAAACCTCCAAACGGCCTTGCTTTGAGGCAGGGGATGCGCGTGGTGACTTACAGGAGCAGAGAGTTTGGTCAAAACAAAGGGGAGGGGAGGGGGGTGGCTGGAAAGCCCAGCACTGTGTCGCTCACCCCTTCCTCTCCACTCCCACACCTGCCTTGAGAGGAGGGGGCGACCTTCACCTGGGGCCCCTGCCTGGGGACCGTGGAGGCTTGCAGGGCTCTCTGCAGAAGCACATGGCCCCTCTGTGTGACCTGAGCTTCCTCACTTCATGGCAGCCTCCAGGTGGTTGAACCTCTTACATGGTAGCTCAGGGCTCCAAAGGTCCATGTCCCAAGAAACCCAAGCAGAAGTTTTCTGGCCTTTTCTGATCTAGCCTCCAAAGTCCCATAGTATCACTTCTGCAATCATCTATTGATGGAAGCAGTCACACTTCTACCCGGGTATTAGAGGAGGACAGACTCATTTTCTTAATGGCAGGAGTGTCCAAGAATCTGTGGACTTGCTTTAAAACCACTGGAGGTGGAAGGGAGAAGTCGGTGGAAGGAGGGAGGGGTTCCCAGGGACGTCGTGGAGGTAGAGAAGTTCTGTTGAAGAGGAAGGAGCCAGAAGGGGGTGGAGGAGTGGAGGTGGAGCTCTGAGAGGCAAGGAGATCGGGTATGCATGAGTGACGGACGAGGAAGACAAGCAAAGGCCAGAGCTGAAGCCACTGACGGTGGCAGGGATCAGATTCCAGAGGAAACCACAGCCGGAAGGGAGGGGAGACAGCATCGAAAACACCAGAAGCCCTGATGAGCTGCGAATGGTTTACAGGACGCTTAATCAAAATCGTTGCCTGCCACTGAAATTGCATTCGACTGCCACCATCTGCATGGATCCTGCTCACAGTCCCCCAGGCTCCCTCTGCACTGCCACCCATCTGCACACACCGAGTCTTTGCATCCCCCGTCTCCACTCGAGAGCAGCAACATCTGCCAGCAGCCAAGCCCCCTCCTCCCACCTCTGCCTAAGACGGGCTTCGGCTGCCGGCACGGGGCCTCGGACTGACTCTCCAAACCTCCAAACGGCCTTGCTTTGAGGCAGGGGATGCGCGTGGTGACTTACAGGAGCAGAGAGTTTGGTCAAAACAAAGGGGAGGGGAGGGGGGTGGCTGGAAAGCCCAGCACTGTGTCGCTCACCCCTTCCTCTCCACTCCCACACCTGCCTTGAGAGGAGGGGGCGACCTTCACCTGGGGCCCCTGCCTGGGGACCGTGGAGGCTTGCAGCTGTCTTCCTCCCCAGCGCCCGCCTCTGGGCCGCCGGCAGCCAGGCTGGTGGTTGTCTGTGGTGGTGGGAGCTGGCACCACGTGGAGATGGTGCCTTTTGAAGCCTGAGTTAATTGGATTTTACAGCAGCCTCTCTTACCTGCCCCATCCTTATTAAATGGCAGAGCGGAGACAAGGAGGGAGCAGCCAATCACCCCACATGGGAAGGAAAATGTTAGGACGACGGCCCCTATGTGGAAGTAATCAATGCTCAGCCTCCCGCCAGGCCTCCCCATGTGTGGGCAGGAACAGCACATAGAATTCCAGGAAGGCGCAAAAAGTAAGCTGCCTTTATTACTATTCTTGTCATTGCCAGAAAGATCCCTACATAATCGTGCATGTGTGTGTACACATGCACACATCCACGTGCATCCACACCTGGCTAAGCGGCGACCTAGGAGGAACTGCGACCTCCCCAAAGGACCAGGTGTGCAGGGCCTCAGGTCTGCTGTCTTTGCTCCTGTTTGGAGGGAGAGTCGCCTCCCAGGGCCCAGAGCTCCAGGAGCTGAGCCACCTCGGGCTTTAGCTGCCCCTGTCTGGCCTGTTATATATCCGTCCTGTTAAACATCTCTCTCCTCTCATCCTGTTATAAGAGGGTTTGGGGAGCATTGAGAGTTATTCCATCCCTTCCCTCTCTTCCCTTCCCTAGGCTCATAATTTAAGGGAAAATGGTGCATATTCAAGATGATGCTGGCAAAATTGGCCAATGTGGGAGGCTGAATTTGGGTCTCAGTGCATCACTCCTTATGCTGGTATCACACAGTCACACCCTCTCCCTGGCCTGAAGGTGGGCAGCGTGAATTCCCACCCCCTTGATCTCAGGCTTGCCCTGGAACCTTCTTCAGCCAGTGGGACCTGAGCTGATGTAAAGTAACAAAGGGTTGAAATGAGCACGTGTAACTGTCCCTGTGCTCTTAGGCTTGTGCTACCCCCAAGAAAAGAGCATACCCTGGGAGCCTGCTGGTCCTTACAGAGCAGGACCTGATTCCAGCCACAGCCTGGATTCGGGCTCAGCTGGAGCCAAGCTAGGAGAGCTGGGCCCCAGGCGACCTGCAAAGAACAGAGGCTCTTTAGTGTAGTCCACCGAGATCTTGTGACTGTTTCTACACAACTCTCCCACAGCCATGACAAACTGGCACAGTGCACCTCACCCTGTATTTTAAACTAAATGGAAAAAAAAAA
>NW_007732950.1:57232-63282 GCF_000696425.1 Galeopterus variegatus | reverse complement strand
AAAAAAAAAATCAAAGCATAAATAAATTTTAAAAAGATTCTCAAAGCTTAAAAGCAATGGAAGGTTATGAAAAAAAGACCTATTAAACAACTGTGTCTTAAAGCATTATGAGCAAATTGAAAATGTAATAGAATACCTGCTAAAGATTTGACCAAACTTTGGTCCCATTTCTTTAAGACACTAAAGCTAACACCCATTGAAGGGTATTTAGGGCACCTCCCCTTGGCAGAGGGGTGGGAGGAGGTTTTTAGACAGACATTGCTGAAAGGATGTCAGGGGAAAAAAAAGTAATATCTGCTAGAAGTCTAGGGTCAAATAGAGAGAGAATTAATGCCCCAAGGAGAGAAACCCTCATCCGAGTTTAGGACATATGAGCCAACCCTCGTGTGCGGTCTGATATGCAGGCCCAGCCCAGAACTACATGGCAAGGATATCGGGAGCTGTTTGACACAGGACCATTTCTAGTACTTTGGTCCAGGAGTAATAAGCCTGGCAAAGGCTGTCCTGGGTGTCAGCAGGAACTGTGACTAGCTTTTGCTACAGAGCCTACTCCCGCAGGAGTCCAGCCATAGAACTGACGGGAGCCTGCACGACCCGTTCTCTGAGCCTTCACCAGGCAAATGGGCCTCCAGGAAAGATGCTATCATGTCCTAGGTCCCATGTGTGTTCTAAGGGGACCATCAGGCATCAGGGGGATGACCCGGGGAAGACCCCTGAGCCTAATCTTTGGGACTGGACTGGGGGACCCTGTAGTGCCTTGAACTGGGGACAGAGACAAACAGACATCCTTGTTACAAAAAAACCAAATTGGAATATTGAAGATCCTCATTCATCAAGGAAAATTGGGATTGGGGGGAGAAAAAAACCACAAAGTGAATCCATTTAAAAGATGGAAAGAAATAAGTGTTTGATTGCGACTTTTTATTTAAAAAGAAACAACAAATTATGAAACCATTTGTTCTAGCTTACATTTAATAGAAGTAAGCTATGGATGCAACTCTTTTTTAGTTCTTCAAATGAACAAAGAATAAAATGTTGATGTGGGGGGGGCATAATTTTTCTTACAAGATCGTCTGACGGCACAACGCAACAGCTTTGGTTTCATGTTTGACTTTTGCAGCACAATCATAAAGAGGACATTTCTGCAAAAAATATTTGAAGGCGTCATCAATTTTCCCAATGGCCTATCTTAATCCTCTAAAATTCAAATCTCTCTCTTTTGAAGTGCCTGTCATTTCATCAGCCTTCGCATGTTCTCTTCCGTGATTGTTAACCAGCTGAAAATTTGGCTGTGTCCTCAATTGCCAGTAGTCTTGCATGTGATTCAAGTAATTCTCCATAATCACTTTGATCAACCTCAGGAGATTTTGCATCTTTTGCAAAATTTGCAATTGTCCTGCATTATGCTCCAGAGTGTTTGGAACATATGGCTAACCAGAACAGACCGACCCACAAATATGACAAGGAAGGGTGAGAAAATATGCTGGTCTTAACTGCAAGGGATCTGGGAGAAGGGGCAGTTTATAAGGTCAGCCCCTAAGTGGATATTTTTGTGTTATGGAAACTTTTGTTTTCCTGTGCAACCTTACAACTTCAGAGACTCGCATCATGGGAACGTGAGAAACAAGGACCCCTGTATGTGATCAAGACACATTAACCACAATATGTAAAGAACTCATACTAAGCAATGAGGGGGAAAAAATGGACAGAAACAAAAGACTTTTATGAAAAGCAAGAAGAGAAACATGAGGCTAATAACCACAAGGAAAAATATTCAGCCTCACTGTAAACAAAGAAATGCACAACAAAGCAATATTTCACCATCAAATGAATGTCTTTTAAATTATAATTCTCAGTGCTGCTAAGATTGTGAAGAAATACTCCTTCCCTATGCACTGCTAGTGGGGTGTAAATTGGTACAGGCTTTGCAGAAAACAAATGCAAAACTGTATCCAGCCCTAAAATTATTTCAGCTGCATCGTATTTTTTTTATAAAGTCCCATGCTGTCTGGGCATATCCTTACATCATTCTTAAAATGAACAAAGACTAAATCAAATGTTGATTTTGAGGGCGTAATTTTTTCCGGGGGAAAAAAATCATCTAGTGGCACAAAACAATATCCTTCACTTTGAGTGAAGTTAATTGCTTTTTCAGCTCTCGCTAAAGTTTGATCTCTCACTCAGAGGCCATTTTGCACCGGAAATAAAGACTTTCCGCTCTGGAGAGTCCCCAAAGAAAGAGGCATGGAGCTGAACAGAGCCATATCAAGGCACCAAGGCGAAGTAGCAAGCAGCTCTTGCCCCAGCCAAGAAGCTTCTAGCCCACCTGTTTCAGGCTCCCTCCACAGCAAAGTCAAACGCCTCTAGGCTGCAGGTCTCTGTGTGTGCTCCCAGGCGTTGAGAAGTGGGGACGTTGCAGTCCACCAACATGCACCTAGTGGTTATCTCCAGGTGGCGGGATTAGGGAATTTTTAAACTTTCTTCTTTAAACTTTGTGTGTATGTACAAACTTCTACAATGAGCAAGCACCAGAAAAGCAGATTTTTTTTTTCCTAAAGGAGACAGAAAGAGAAATGGCATGAACAAAGCACAGAAATATAACTGGGAGGAGCGGTTTGGAGAAAATGTCAGGGCCAATCAGAGGCCAGAAGCTTTAGTAGCGGGTGGGTTGGGTAGAATCGGATGGCAAGGATCCAGAATTATCTGCATTGAAAGAGCATTTATTCCTGTAGGCAGTGGGATGCCAGGCAGCCTAAGAAGAAGGCTGTGCCATGGCGGGCACAGTGGGGAGGTAGAGGGGAAATACAGAATTCTTTGGTGAAGTCACTGAGCTGCTGTATCAACCCTCATCTGAAGTATACCCTGCCTCTGGACTTTTCAGCACATGCAACCATGAAGTCCCTTTATTTTTAAGCCACTTCGAGTCAGGTTCTCCATTAGTGGTGACAGAAGATATTCCAACTGGTAGAATTCCAAGAGGAATATGGCATGAAGTAAGCTGTCAAAGAGGACCTGCCACTTTCGGTCCCAGTTAAAAATAGGGCAGATTTCTTGTAATTCCCGGAGCCTTAGTCCTGCTGCTGGTGGGTGGGATACTTGTGCTTTCTCTCATCAGCATAAGGACAAACACTTTCTGGGTGTAATAAGACTCTTAGATGACCTTAAGATTTGAATTTTGCAAGTCTGTTTGCAGGCACAAGAGCAATTCGACAGCTTCAGGGTTAAATCACACAAGAGGGTCAGGTCTGCAGGGACGTGTACAACAGGCAGTGGAAAGTCAACCATGTGGGGGCCTCGCACACTTTAGTGTGCATGGGAATCACGGGGGTGGGGGTGTTATTCCAACACAGATTCTGATTCAATAAGTCTGGGGTGGAGCCAAGACTGCATCTCCAGTAAGCACCCAGGTGGTGCTGAGGCAGCCAGTAGCTAGAGGCAGATCAAGGAGCACGCTCCTTCCCGTGCTCCCTTCATCCAAGCGTCACATTTAAGGACACAGGCTTTGCAGTCAGATGTCCCCTCCCCACCCACCTTACCTGCTGTGTGACCTTGGCAAATTGTCCTCTCTAAACCTTGGGTTTTTCACGTGTGAAAGTGGGGTAACAATAGTACCGACCTGCTGGGATTGTTCTGAGAAGACAAAATGTGTAAAGGACTTAGCATGGTGCCTGGCACATAGTACTTGCTCAATAAATGGTAGCCAGTTTTCTTATTATAACCCAGCAAAAAGCCTGAGTGGTCTAAGCTTTGAGTGATGTTACAAGTAAACGCCACTTTGTTTGCCAAAAATCAAAGAGATGCAATTAAAAAGTCCTATTAGAACCTCTCAAAGAACATCAGAGGTGATTCTGTTCATCCCCTGTAGCCAAGCTCCCGAAACTTAACTTTCACATTTGCACACTCCTCCTGCTCCAGGCTTTCTCCTCCTGCTCGTGCTGGCTCAACAATTTGTCATGTGCCCTTTCAGCTGCCCTGGCTTCCTTCTGTGCTTGGCTTTTGTTTTGCCTCGTTGGGATATGGAGGGGTGTTTGGGTGTCCCATTTTATTTTGTGTCTTTGCCTACTCCTAGATACTGCACAACCAGGAGAATACAGGAGCTAAGCGAGTGTGTCATTTGGGTCTTCTTGGGTTGAAAGTGGAAAAATTCAACCCAAGATGACACAATCAAAAAAGAGAATTTTTAGGCAGACATAATTCGAATACATGGGGATCAATAACTGGTATTGAGCAGAGCAGAGCTCAGGACCCAGCTCCTCTTTCTCTCCTGGCTCTGCCTCCCCTCAACTGGCATCATTTTCTGGTTCCATAGAAAGCTCCAGCTCAGACTCCAGCCCCCAATCCAGAGACAGAGCATCTGCAGCCCTAAGAGCTTAACAGAAAGGTCCAGAATTGAAGCTTTTTGGCTCTGATTGGCTTATCTTGGGTCATGTGTCCATCCCTGAACCAATCCCAGTGGCCAGAGCGTGGAAGCTACTCATTGGCTTAGCCTAGGCCATGTGTAACTCCCCAGACTAGGGGTGGAACCAGCTGTAGCAGAACTACAGGCCTGACAAAAGGGAGAGTGGACCCCCGTATAAGAATCAGGGTGCTGTTATTACAAAAAGGAGAATGGATGCTGGGCAATAAAAACCATACACACATAATGCACTATGCTGGGAAGTCTTTCCTTCTTGGAAGGCCAGGGGAGGAGATGTTTGCAAACCCCCACAGGCTGGAGGAGGTCTTACATCATGGGCTGAGATGCCCTGGCTGTGCTGAGTATGAAATGGCTGATGGTCAGTGTATGGACAAGCATCCATGTCTCTGAGTCTGGATGCATAGTACATCAATCCCAGAACACTGCAGTATCTTCAACACATCACTACCCTGCTCAAAAACCTGCCATGGGGAGCCATGGCCATCAAAGCCAACTTCCTCTGCATGACATCCAAAATTGTCCCTGACCTCACCCCAATTACCCACACCACATGAATCCCCAACATACACCCTTCTGCTCCCCCAGCATGGTGTCCTTTCTCCCTGCCACCCCGTGTGCTCACCCTCATCTCTGCACCTCTGTTTCAGAGCCTCCATCCTACAAGGCCCCCTTTCTGTCTGTGGAAAGAGCCCTGGAAGAGGAGGCAGGTGAGCTGGTTCTCATCCTGACCTTCACAGTAGCCATGCGGCTTTACATGCAGCCAATCACTCAACTTCACGGGGCCTCAGTTTTCTGACCAGTTGATGGGACAGCTTTTGCTCACCTTCACCAAAAGGAGTAGGTGCAGGAACCAACCCAGATGAGGTGTTTGAAAAGCTTTTGAGAGATGCCTTGCCAATAAGAGGGGCTGATCTCTTCCTAAGGGCCAAGCCCAAGTCGTGCCCACCTCCTTTGGGTTTCTCTGACCTCCACGGTGCCCCAGTCCCTGCGTGCCTCTTGGCCTGGTGGTCTCCATGCTGAAACAAGACTGAAAACAATACAGAGCTGAAGGAGCCAACAACCCGCCAGAATGTCAAAGATTCCTTTAAACTGAAGACATTTGAGATACAGCAGATGCAAAGAGAAGACGTTTCTGAGCTTCCCTTATCCAACTAAAACAGATTCCTGAGAATTCAGCTGCCATAAGCCCCTGTTCAAGGGAGTCTTCAAACAAGGGGGAGACTGACTTTTAATACTGTGATATTCCAGGAAAATTGTGTAAACAAGCTATATTAGACAGCGGGAACTGCCCTAACAAATGCCATAGACTGGGTGGCTTAAATGACAGACATTTATTTTCTCACAGTTCTGGAGGTTGGAAGTCAGCTCAAGGCACCAGCATGGTTGGGGTCTTGTGAGGACCCTCATTCTAGCTTGCAGACAGCTGCCTTCTCTCTGTGTTCTCACAGGGCAGAGGGAGAACCAGCAAACTTGCTGGCATCTCTTATTAGAAAGATGCTAATCCTGTTGTGCGGGTCCCACCCTCATGATCTCATCTAACCCTAATTAGCTTCTCTATTAGTCCTTTTCTGTTGCTTATGACAAAATACACAGGACTGGGTATTTTGTAAAGAAAAGAAAATTTATTGCTTAC
>NW_007732950.1:49934-56371 GCF_000696425.1 Galeopterus variegatus | reverse complement strand
TCAAATGCCCTGTGTTCAAATACTATCACATTGGGGTTAGGGCTTCAATACATAAGTTGAGAGGACACAAACATTCGGTCCAAAGCACAAGTCTTGTTAGAACATTCAAATGCCCTGTGTTCAAATACTATCACATTGGGGTTAGGGCTTCAATACATAAGTTGAGGGGACACAAACATTTGGTCCAAAGCACAAGTCTTGTTAGAACCTTCCACACTTTCTCACTGAAGCCCTAAACCCTCCCTCCCCACCCCATTAAGCTGATATATAAACCATTACCCCCAGCTGTTCAGAGAGCTACTCCTTATGGAGAACAGACAGCCCCCAACTCACAATGATTTGACTTATTTTTCAACTTCACAATGGTGTAAAAACAATACACATTCAGTAGTATATAAACCATTACCCCCAGCTGTTCAGAGAGCTACTCCTTATGGAGAACAGACAGCCCCCGACTCACAATGATTTGACTTATTTTTCAACTTCACAATGGTGTAAAAACAATACACATTCAGTAGAAACCATACTTGAGTATCCATATGACCATTCTGTTTTTCACTTTCAGTACAATGTTTAAGAAATTACATGAGATATTCATACTTTATTATAAAATAGGCTTTGTGTGAGATGATTTTGCCCAACTGTAGGCTGATATAAGTCTTCTGAGCATGTTTAAGTCATGCTTGGCTGAGCTATGATGTTCAGTAGGTTAGGTGTATTAAATGTATTTTCAACTTACAATATTTTTAACTTACGATGGATTTGTCCAGATGTAACCCCATCATAAGTTGTGGAGTATCTGTACTCCTGCTGTGTCAACCCTCACCTGAAGTATATCTGTATGCATGTGAAATAAACCTTGTCTCTTCTCCTGTTAATCTGTCTATTGTCAGTTTATTCACAGGCCCCCAATCATAGGGATACAAGTTTTCCTCTTAGCAGAGTCAAGCACTGTACGATTGTAAGCATGCATTTCTCATTTCCTTAATAAGGTTTCCAAGAGGACAGAGAAAGTCCTCAACCACATCTGTAACCACAGATAGCAAAGCCCCCCCCCCTTCCTTTGAATGTGCAAAGTCATAACCTGCCTCTCCTGTCATTGGCTCTTCTGACTGCACCTGTGTTTGCTTTTGCCCAAATGTTGTCTCTCCCTTAGACTTGACTTATTGCCAGAGATGGTCTGGGTGCTCTCAGTGGAGGCTGCAGTCAAATGAAAACAAATCCAGATTTTGTAAGGAGAGACTTTATTCAAAAGTATCATTATTGCAAGGAGATAGGATGCAGGGGAACCATTGCAAGAGGGACAACACTTTGACCATAAGATCTACAAGTATCTCAGCGACTAGACAAAGAGTTTTCTTTTGTAGAGAGGAACAAGCAAAGCTAGAAAGAGCAGGTGGGAGGAAGTCGGATGAAAGGGTGGCACAACTGGGGACCAGATCAGAGAACGTTTCACCCGAAGGCCAGACTATTCCCAGGAGGGCTGCGTACTGGCTCAGGCTGGGGTGGACTAAAGTCCAGGGGCGTGAAGGAAGGGGAGAAGCTGAACCAAAGTTTGGCTATGAGCCATTTTGTTCCAATTCATCAGTGGGGACAATCACCTATGAGGCAAAGAATGAGAATTTGGAGGGTCTGTGTCTGGCCATGTCATAGGTCATCAGTAGGGGCACCCATGAGTCTTACCACAGTCATGGGGAAGGGAGGTTCTTGGCAGTAAGCTGTTTTCTGGAACAAGAGGGTGATGGGATTCTTTAACCTTTGCTGTTTTCCAGAAACACAGGGCTCAGGTAAAATTCAGCATGGTCACTGGATACACACATGGGCATGTACGTGTGCACACACATGTGCACACACACACACGTGCACAGATATATACAGACAAGGAAGCCTTGTTTTCAGAGCTTCCTGCAGTCATTGAGTGTGTGTGTTGTTGTTGCTGTAATTGTTTCTAATCCACAGACACAAATCTGAATCTCCCAATGAGGGCAAATTGACCCTTTGTTCTGGGGATTACCCTCTTCATGGGCTTCTTGGTTTTGCAAAGCTGATGCCCATTTCCAGTGTTAAAAGGAAGACAAGACGGAGCTAGTAAGTTTGAGATGGAGAACAGATGCTCTGCATATCAATGAAATGTGCTCTTGAAATTATGATGGCTTTCAAGTAATAATAAAATTTCCTTTCCTGAGGGCACTTCAGAGGATTGGGGCCTGGAATATAGGCGGGGAGACCTGCTTGGGGCACTCCTGTAGGAGGGAGCCATAAGCTTGAGTCAAGGCCAAGGTTGGGGCCTTAGGAGAGTAAAGTGAGGAGGGGACCCGTGGACCCTGGGAGTAGGCAGGACTCATGTGCCTTCTTTTCTGGACTGTAACACCCTCTGCCTGCCAGGCCTTCAGGAAATCTCCAGCTAGGCCAGTCTGTGGGTAAGTAAAGGGAGGTACCCAGTGGTGTGCTGCTAAATGTTTAACAAGCAGCTCTCTGGAAGAGGGAGGGAGATGCTCTGGTTTGTAGTATTTGCCAATTTCCATAGTGTAAAAACTCCTAACATGGCCAATTTGAAGCTACCAAGTATGCAAACTTCCTGAAATCTAACAATCAGCATGCATGCTGGTACAAGCCAGATCCAGCAACACACCAGTGTGCCTGTGTGACACTCTGGGGGAAGCTGCATGAGAAGTAGTGGGCAGGAGCCGGGGACGCTGGTGGTGAGGTGACCAGGGAGCAGGGCAGTGGTCCAGCTCTGACAACCGGCTGAGGTGACCCGATTTGGAAATGTGTAAGTGTTCCTCAGGGGTTCCTGTCATCCTTGGGGTGGGAAACCTGTGACAGATTGGGCTTCCTGTGGTGAAGTGAGGGGTGATGGGGGGACTCTGGTGTTACCTGAGAAGTGTGGGTGCCAAATACCAGACCCTGTGTGGTCTGTTAGCTCGTTAGAAAGTGCCTTGCAAGACCCTGACCCTGAGGTCTCCCCAGTCCATGCTGACTGCCTGAATCATGGGAGGTGGTGGCAACCACCTGAGAACATGCCCTGGGGCACATGGAACGATGTGGGAATATCTCTCCCAGAACAGGCACCATGTGGGTAGCTCAGTGTGACTGGAAGGGAGTGTGTCTCGGGGGGATCCTCCATGCCCATGTGAGCATCAACACAGATCACCAAACACTTCTAACCAACACCAGAAATCCCCACCACTTGGTCATTTCCCTTTGCCATATCCATTAACTGGGCAAACTGGAGTCAGATGAACCAGGAAGCTGAGAGACCTGGGGGAATAATGCCATCGGTTTAATGAAGTAATCTCATCCCTTCCCTCAGTGCTATACCATGAATAAATTTGCAATCACCATCTCAAGGGTGCAAGAAATGGTGCATGACTTTATTTTCTTTAAGTCAAATTCAATCTGACTCCATGCCCCATCCCATGGGGATGGCAAAAATCACAATCTTGTTCAACGTGGGGACTCCCTCCCTGCCACCTCCCTCCCTGGGGTCATAATGAAGGAGAAAGCAATCCTTGCAAAGTAAAACTTCTGGGGGGTCTGTGGTCTACACTGCCACCTTGAAGTCCAGCAGCTCTTCAGCATCCATGCTAGGGTAAGGCCCGGGCTCCACTAAAGCAGGGAGCCCTGGTGCCTGGCCCTCTATTCCCAACAACCCATACCCCAGAGCATCTCAGCGAGCTGGCTGCAGAACTCAGGGGCCCCCCATCTCCTCGTTCCTATTCTGGGATCTCTCTTCTTTTGCTCCTTCTATCTCTGCCCCTGCAAAGCCTGAGCCCTCTGTCTTCCACCTTGGCACCACCCAGCACCATGTCTTCAGTGAGCAGAGGCTTTCCTGGGTACCAGGAGGGCAGAGGTGGTCTTCAAGCTTCTGCAAGTGCCCCAAGACAAGAAAGCAGAAAGACTTTTCCTGGGATAGGGGAGTGGAAAATACAGAAAACCAAACCAAACAGCTACAGTCTGATTCTTCTACTGCGTGAAAACAGCACACCAATTAATATCTCAGTACATTAGCCTGTCATGGAAAAGAAATGAAGATATTAGGAAGTTGTGGGGTGAGGAGATGCGCCCCAGCTATAGAACTGGTGGGGGGGGGCAGCTGCCATGGGGACCACAGGTGCAGCTCACCTGCGCCACTGATGGCTGAGGAATTTTACTGGAGCTTGGAGAAGCGGTTAACAGGGGACCAGAGGCCCTGCTAGAGTGGCTGTCATTGCATCTTCCTGTCCAAGATTTGCAGACTCATCTTTCCAGAGGCTGATTCCCTCCTCAAAGGACCAAGCCTCATCCAAGGGGTCATGGTCCAAACTGTCAGAATCACCTGTAGAAGTGACTGCTTTTCCTTTCCTCTCTTATTCCTTCCTCCCCCGTCGCCCACCCTGCCCCACTCACACACACCCCTTAACAGCCCACCTCCATGTCCTCCCCAGCTCCTGTTCTGGTCATCTCTTATGCACGGTTGAATAGTAAAACAAATATACCAGATATGGGATGTATGCATAGGCCTGGGGGTCCAGAAAGAGATTGTCACAGGGGCAGAGTCACTGCAGAGAGACTTCATGAGAGCAAGGCCGAGAGGAAATGTGGGGTTGGAGTTGCAACAGAGAACCCCCACCAGGGCCATTCCAAGTGGAGCCATGGGAACAGGACCTCCATGGAGACCCCAGAATAGTAGAGCTACCAGTATGCAATGCCAGCCTTGGAAGAGCTGAAGCGTGGGCTGAGCCTAGATGTGGGGTTGGAGTTGCAACAGAGAACCCCCACCAGGGCCATTCCAAGTGGAGCCATGGGAGCAGGACCTCCATGGAGACCCCAGAATAGTAGAGCTACCAGTATGCAATGCCAGCCTTGGAAGAGCTGAAGCGTGGGCTGAGCCTAGGAAAGCCATAGGTGCAGGGCTGCCCGAGGACTTGGGGGCCCAACTCCTGCACCAATGGGCAGTGGATGCTGAACACGGAGTCAAGCTAGATTGTGCTCCAGCTTTCAGATGTGATGCCTGCCCTGCTCAGTCCTGGACTTGTTTGGGACCTGTTACCCCTTATTTTGGCTCATTTCTCCATTTTGGAGTGTTGGAGTGAGCATGACTGAAGCCATGCTGGGACCTAAAACCACACGGACTCTAGAAGATTTCAAAAGACAGTTTTTTTCTTAGTATGTGTTTCTCTGAATTCCCTCTTTTCCCACGATTCCTTAATATTTTGAACCTTGGTTAAGGGGCAAGATGACATTATTTACATACATACAAAGTTGTTTTCCAGTCAGCCTGGAGGTGCAAATTTGCCATGAGACACGTAATATCCAGACCCTGAGAAAGCAAAGAAGACTTAAAACCTATGCTGATTCCACCCTGAAACTAATCAAATCTAGCAGGACCCTACGATATCATCAAGGATAAGAACAGGAGCCAGAAGGAGCCTTGAAGAGACTTTGCACCTGGCTCCTGGCACAGAGTCCCTGCAGCTCACATCTCCCTCCCTCCTGCTTGTCACTTCCTGTGTTCCACTTCCTCCATCCCATCTTTTAAAAAAACCCTCAGTAAATCTGACTTTTTGAGATGGGTTTAGCCTGGCCTTTCTGCATCAGGTTTACCAGAGAGATGGGTTAGCCTGACATCTCTCCTCGGGTCATCAGTATTCTTGAATAAAAGCTGACTTCCATTTTCACCAACATTTGACTTCTAAGTTGTTTTTGTTTGGGGGCAGGCAGCCAGACGTGGGTTTGTTAACAAGATTTTGGTGAACCTAAGCCAGGATCTGAATGCCCTGGTTCTGTAACAGATTTTGGCATGCCAAGCCAGGGTTTTTGTGTGAGGAAGACAGCTAGACTTGGGTTCGGAAACAGGGACAAGAATTTTTGTCTTAGGCCTGTTCCCCCATTGTATCTTGGAAGTAAATAACCTGTTTAATTCCACAGATGAGACTTTGGACAGGTTAAACCTGGGGCTATGGGGATGAAATAAATGCATTTGTATGTGAAAAGAACATGAGTTTGGGGGGGTCAGGGGTGGAATGTAGTGGATTGAATGTCCCCCTAGAACTCATTGAACCTCTATCTCCATTGCAGCAGTGTCAAGAGGGTGGGAAATCCGACTATAGTAATTGTAAGGTGGGGCCTTTAAGAGGTCATTTGATCATGAGGACTGTGTCCTCATGAATGGATTAATCCGTTGATGGTTTAATGGATGCTCATGAGTGTGGCTATGACGGCTTTATAAGGAGAGCAAGTGAGAGAGAGAGTGTTAACTCTCCCATTCTCACCATGTGACATGCTGTAGAGAGTCACCCCACCAGGAAGGCCCTCACCAGATGTGTTTCCTGGACTTTGGACTTCCTGGCCTCCAAAGCTGTAAGAAATAAATTTCATTTCTTTATAAATTACTCTTTATAAATTCTTTATAAATAGTTTCAGATATTCCATTATAAGCAACAGAAATGGACTAA
>NW_007732950.1:43107-49357 GCF_000696425.1 Galeopterus variegatus | reverse complement strand
CTTTATAAATTCTTTATAAATAGTTTCAGATATTCCATTATAAGCAACAGAAATGGACTAATACACGGAGAAAGGAACAGGACAGCTGTGGATGCCACCTCCCTGGTGTGCCCAAGTGTTGCCACACGAGTCCAGGAGGACCACTGTCTGAAAACGTTCGGAGTTCCTGCTCATGGCATGTGGTTGCCATAATCAGAACTTCCCACCCACCACAGGCTCGACCCCCATCCTCCCAGTACCCAAGCAGCAGGATGGAATGTCTGGTTGCCATCTGGAGCTCAGGATGCCTCAACCTTCCTTCTCAGCTAGAGAAATTCACGGTACCCGAGACTTCCCCAGAGAGGCCTCCATGGCTGGGTCCCCAAAGCCCCCATCTGCACTCTAGAAGACCCCGGCCACAAATGTCAAAAAACAATCAACCTCCCCCAGGAGCCCTGCCCCAGATCCAGGCATACCCAGGTCAGTTCACAGAGACACTGGAGCTGAGCCTCAGGTTGCAGCAATAATAAATAACAATAACCACAATTAATTGCATGTCAGCCACATGCCACGTGCCACGTGCTCAAGCATTCTTCACAACCACTCTGAGAATGTGAGCATTCCCACTTACCAGCCAAGGAAAGGAAGTTGGGAGATACCACCTACCCAAGTGTACGCAGTTCATAAGCCTTAGAGCAGAGAAAGCCTCCTGACTCAAATGCCCTTTTATGTCGCAACTTTGTTACCAGGGTGGGAGAAGGGGAACCTATCACCCCCACACCCACAAGTAATTAGCCCAGATTCCTTTACCAGCTTAGGCATGCTTAGACAGGAGGGAGCAAATAGAGCCCTGAACAAATAAATCTTCAGGGCAGGAGAGCCATTGGAAATGATTAAATGGCAGGGAGCGGGCCGGTGAATGGTATGGGCCCAGGTGTCCTGCAGTCCACAACCTGCACAACCGTATGCTGAGCCCAGGAGCACCGGCGTGATCCAGCTTTGCCTCTCGGTCCACTGGACCAGCGCTTCTCACACAGGAATGCGCCCCCGAGCCCCTGAAGATGTTGTAAAAATGCAGATTCTGACTCAGCAGGTCTGGGGTGGGAATTGAGGATCAGCATTTCTAATAAGCAACCGGATGATGCGGCTGCTGTCGGTCTTTGCCCACGTGTCAAGCAAGCAGCAAGGTTTGGAGGCTGTTCCTATCTTGATAGGGTTGACCCGCCATGTCAAGCAGACCAGGGCATCAGCTCCCCGAGGCCTGTGTGGCCTCTGATGGGGACTCGGATACCCCAACTAGGATGCCCACAAGCAATTGGACCTCATGATGCTTCACGGTACAATCGCTGGCACCAGAGCAACTTAGAGAATCAGAGGAACTGGGGAAAGTAATATCCTCACAGCCTGGGGGGTATAAATAATGAAAGTGGGATCCATAAGTAATTACTTTTTAATTAATTAGGAACGATGAATCGCAAAGGCCCGCGACTCTCAGGCGGAGTGGTGTTAACTGTAATAGCCTTGTTCCTTTCCCTGCCCAAATTGATTTGCTGGGGGATATGGCAGAAGGGAGGGGTCACCTTGGCTCTTGGGGACAGAGAAGGGCAAGGCAGGAGGGAGAGACAGTCCCCTCAAAGGGCCGAGCACCAGGAAACTCAGCCAAGGTCAACCACACTGAAAATTCTCATCCCTGGAGAAGAAAAGGGATGCGCTTCTCATTTGCAAACTCTTTTCGGACTCCCCTAAGTAATCGTCACGCACCTCCTGGGGAGAGAGCGAAGTGCCCCTTCCTCTGGCTCAGCACAATCAAAGCTGCTGTCCGGGAGGTTCTGCTCAATCCCAAAGCTCCTGCCAGCTGCTTGGAGGAGTGGGAGACCCTTCCCCCAGGCAGCCCCTGTTCAGCAGGCTGGGAGAAGGAGCAAGGCCAGGTGACCCCAGGAGGGCTGAGGGGTCCCGCTGTTTTTCTCTCACCCAGTACCCTGAGCATAGTAAACCCCAGACCCCCAACCCCTGCCCACCACCTACCCAGGAGCTAAGCCTGAAAGCGAGGACATTCTGGATCTTCCCCCTCCGCCTCCCATGCGTGCAAGGAATTACATCATGCAAAGACCTGAAGAACAGACTATTAAGCATCCTGGCTTCTCAGTTTGTAAGCTGGATCATCAACACGTGAACACCTTTCAGCCTGTACGAGCCACCTGACTCCTCCCCTCCCACTGTACACACCCTCCTCCCCGACCCCTCCCCTAGCCTCTGAGGACAGGCTGGGGGTCTCCCCTGAAAGGCTGGGACTAGGGTAAGACAAATGAGGCACTCGTGTCCAGCCCCAAATGTAAAGAGACACCCCAAAATCTCAGCCCGTGTGCTGGCTGTGTCTCCCCAACAGATGAATTGCCGAGGTCCTCACCAGCACACTTGTGGGGCATCCCTGCACACGTGTGATGTTAAAGAAGCGTGATCACAGAGTCGTGGGTGTTTCTGAGCTTTAAGTGGCTTTGTGGAGGGAGAGAAAAACAGATGGAACGAGAGGGGAAGTCAGGAAAAGAAAGGGAAGAGGACGGATGTGTGGGCAGTACCTGCTCTGTCAGGCCAGGGTCTGCACACTTCTGAGGAAAGCATTGTCGCCCCCCTTTACAGGGCAACCTCATTTCTCCACCTGTGCAGGATGGGCCTGAGCAAAAACTCCACAATGAACAAAATATCCAAATGTTAAATGAAGACCAGATTCAACTCTGCAGATGGCCTCGCACTCCTCACCCTAATCCCGGCCCTATGGGATCCTTCCTTTCTGAAATTTGGATAATTTTTTCATCATGGATTTTGGATTTTTTGCATTAATTTTGATTTGGGGGCTGGCTGGTTAGCTCACTTGGGAGACAGTAGTGTAATACTGAAACCACAGGTCTGGATCCCAGTACTGGCCAGCCACAAAGAAAAAAATTCATATTTTTAAAAACTATTACTTTAGGGCTGGCTGGTTAGTTCAGTTAGTTAGAGCATGGTGCCGATAACACCAGGGTCCAGGGTTTGATCTCTGTACCAGCCAGCTGCACCCCCCCAAAAAAAATTGCATTAAAATATCATCTATCTTGATTACTAAGTTTTTAGCCCCTCTCCTCCTCCAAACCTGTCACCTAAGGGGGCTGCCTTTCTTATCTCAGCCACTTGGTTCTGTTTGGAAGCCATATGGGGTAGTGAACAAAGAGCATTAATTTCAGGATCGAACACTAAACTAAGTTGAGCTTTGACACTATGCCTAGGCCAGCCTCTATTCCTCCTCCATAAAAATGGGCTACTGCCTCTGCAGAGAGAGGGTGGGACAGGTGACAAGGGCTGGCTTTAGCACGACATCCAGCATGTGGCAGAGGCTCAACAAATGGCAGCTTTCTTCTCTACCCACCTCATCCCAACCCCACTCCTTGACTGCAAAGGCAGCTGGCAGCCAGGGGGGCCCACAGATCTCCCAAAGCTGGGTGAAGGCCATCGTATTTCAAAAATCCTTCCTCGGGCCAATCCCGTGGCGCACTCGGGAGAGTGCGGCGCTGGGAGCGCAGCAGCGCTCCCGCCGCGGGTTCGGATCCTATATAGGGATGGCCGGTGCGCTCACTGGCTGAGCACGGTGCGGCTGGTCTCAAAAAGGACAAAAAAAAAATCCTTCCTGGGTCTTTCTTTGGCAAGGGGAGAAAGGAGTCACAGATTGCATGTGAGAAGGGAAAACCGATCATTGCAGCAAGGTCAAACCCATGTATTTGTGTTAATTGCAGCCAATTAAGTCTCCCCCTCCCCCATTTTTTTTGAAGTTACCCCAGGTCAGGTTATCTCAGGGAAATTGATTTCTGGCCAGATGGTAAGAAATGCATTTATCTACCTTCACCTGAGGCGGAGGGAGGAAAATGAATTTCAAAGGTACTCAGGACTGATGGACTGATGGACTGATGGAAAAGGGCTGGGAAGGACAGGTCAGACAGACATCGATGACTGGGACAGTCAGACAATCCCAGCCCCCGTGAGGGGCATATGAGTGTGGGGGAAGAGAGACCTAGGCCAGCTTGGGCTGGCTACTCCATGTGTGGTCCTCCAACCAGCTGCGTGGGCATCAGTCTGAAGCTGGTCAGAAATGCAGTATTTCAGATCCCACCCCAGACCAAGTCACAATCTGCATTTTACCGAGACTCCTGGGTGGATTTGTATACAGTATAGGTTTTTTGTTTGTATCATTTTGGGTTTTTGTTTGTTTTTAAGAAATTGATGTTTATTTTCCATCAATCTTATTTCAATTTTCTTAAGAGCCTATGGAAGAAGAGCTTAAGACCACTCAGTGGTCGCACCTATCCACGCACTGGCCTGAGCGGTGGCAGCTGCAGACAGGTGTTCAGTAGCAGGCTGTAGGTCTGAGAGCTGCTGGTCTAGACCGCTCTGAGATGCACCCATCCCATTGCAGGGGAACGTGGGGGAAGTATGCCCCTTTTCTCTCCATCATAAGGGTCACGGCCACACTCCTTTAACAAAAGACAGGTTAACAAGAGAAAAGCATAACAAACATATTTGATCATAGTTTTATATGACATGGGAACCTGCAGAATGAAGCCCCAACGACAAATAGAAAACTGTATGCTTAGGTTCGATGAAGAACGCACAGCTATGTAGAAAAATGGTTGGACGAAAAGGGTAGGATTGAATGCTAGTAGATTGAGTCATGAGACCCAGCAAGGCCTGTCTGTCCAGATTCCTCTTGGCCTTCTCTGTGCGGCATCCTTCCTCCTGGTAGAGGGCAGGACCCCTCTGCAGTGAGGGTCTTACGATCTATTAGCAGACAAGGTAGGTCAGGGAATGTCTTTACAGCCAGCTCTTACACAGAAAGGTGGGGGAAGGTCAGAGTAATAGTTTTCGGCTTTATGGCTGGCTTTGGGAAAAGGGGTTCTAGTTTCTATGACCCACTTTGGGGAAGAGGAATTTTGGTTTCTAAGACTCACTTCAGGGGAGAATGAGAGGTGGGAGACAGGAGGGCAGGAGAGGTCAGAGAGACCTTGGTTCTGAGGCTGCTTCTGAGGTCTTCCATGTCCTTTAGTTCAATATACTCAGGAGGCCAAAGTGCCAGACTTTGGGGTGTCACTTTAGCAGCCCCAACACTGTATCTATCTTCCCCAGGCACCAAAATGCAGGCTTTTTATAGCACGGAGTCTTTTCTGAATCACCACGTCCATTTTTAAAGCACCTGGCCGTTCACCAAGAAAGAGCCTCTCCTTGGATCCTCAGCTTCTGATTCAACTCCACTCCCCTCTGGATCAATTCCCCACCCACCGCCCAGCTGCCGCCAGGGCTCCAGGAGCTGTCCCCTGGTCCCTGGTTGGATTCAGCCAATGGGAGGCCTGCTGCAGATGGGAGGTAGGAAGAGAGAAACGCCAGGGTGTTTACCCCCCACTCTGTCCCTGGGAAGCTGCAGTTTATCAATAACTCTGTTGCTCTCCCTATGGCCACACCCTCTCCAAGGCTAAGCTTTTGCTGGGTTCTATTAGCAACGCTCCCTCCTCTTGCTCCTTAAGCCCAAGGGCGTCTGCTCAATCCCTTTTGTTGCCCTGTTTTGATTGGTTTTCTTATTATTTAGGTATGATGGGGCCAACAGATCTGGAGACAACTGCTGTTGAAAGATAGTCTATTATACTCACAGATCCCAAAAGAGGGAGGGTACATTTCACCATGGGGGGCCCAGGGAAGCAATGGGGTTGGACAAGAGACAGAGGGGGGCAGAGAACAGTGGCCAAGAGTCTTTACTGTGGTTTCCTCGGAAAGGAGTAGGCAAGGCAGGGCAAGCACTGTGAATAATTTCAGTGGACTCTGGGGTGCAGGGGCTGTCCCTAGTGGTCGGCACCTGGCCCTGGAGTGATTAGGGAGGTAGAGAGTGACCCAGTGTGTGAGAGCCTGATCTGAGAGGTAGCTGGGGGTGCAGACTCCAGATTGGTTTGTTTGTATTTGAAAAACTCACACACACACACCCTGCCAGGAGGAGTCACCCAAGGAGGTCAGGGTGAGGGGTGGGGTGGGAGGCAGGGAACAAGGGAAACAGAAGGCCAAGGCAAGAGGACTCAGGCATTATTGAGTTGTCCAGAACAAAGGGTGTGCAGCCTATGCTGCAGGATAGATATTAAATCTCAAGTTTATAGAAGTTAGAACATGGTTAATACACCTGCCTACACCTCTAAAATTGTCCTTTCGAGTCGAAGGTATACCTGTACCCCAATGTTCATTGCAGCACTCTTTACAATAGCCAAGA